>NC_141336.1:9530526-9635526 GCF_037954235.1 Aulostomus chinensis | reverse complement strand
GATATTTTCTAATAGGGAAGGCTTCAGACCTGGACAATGAGGAGCAGAAAAGGTTAATAACACCTGAGCAAAAGCTGGACACAGAGGAAAGAGAGACCCTGAAGTCTAACCATACCTGGGGCCTCATGTGTCAATACTTGCGTGGATCTCATACTAAAAAACTGCGGTGGCAAGAATCGCTAAAGTTGCGTACGCACAAAAAAATCCGGATGTATCAATATGTGCGAGCGCCGGAATCCATGCACGTTTCCTTGATACATCCCAATCAGCAAGGAATTGAGCGCAGATGTCGGGGTGACCAGGCCCGCCCCTGTCACGCCCACCCATAAATACGCAAATTCATTTAAATAGGGTCTCCGCTGTCCAGGCTCGCAAAACAATGTCAAAGAAAAAGAAGTTCACGACGTAGGAAGAGGTAGAGGTAGCTGGTAGGAGAGTTGGAGGCTGTGTCAGTATAAACAATAAACGTTGTGAGTGGGATAAGAAGTGCGAGAGGGTGCAACGCACCCCCGCGGAGATGAAAAAAAAAGTGGTCAGACATATACATATACAGATACAGTTTTCCTCACTAAACCTGTGCGAGCATCACTACATCATCAGCTTGCACCACTGCTAGCGCTCTGAAAGATTTCCTCTCTATTTCTAATTCATGTCTGCAATTCTAACTTCCAAAATCCTTCCTAAACAATGCAAGCTAAACGTATGACTAAATTCAACACTGCGCAATCACTAAATGCAATAACTACAATAATCAATTGGCTTAAATCTAAATTTAAACAACAGTATGGAAAATGGCACTAACAGGACCTCAAGGTGGAGGTCAAGCGGCGTACAGCTGCCCTCCGGAGCAGTGCCGGCCAGACAGGTGGGAGTCAGGGAGAGGGGCACCTGACGGAGTTTGAGCAGCGGGTGGCGGCAATCACGGGCAGCACCTTTGTGAGGGGGATTGTCGCCGCCACCCACGCCGACTCCGAGAGCCTGGAGGGTAAGTGGCAACTCCATTTCTTACGCAACATTTCCAAATGCTTTGCCACAGATGTAAAGGCAAAAATACACAGATATACACCAGATGATCTGCACACTGATGGAGTGGAAACCCTTACGATGAACGTAAGCGTATTTCTCATGGGACGGCGGCGCTTTTATGGCAACATGAGTGCTGTCAGTGGCTCCGAATACATTAGAGAATCCGGCTATTGCTGTGAATTGCGCTTTAATATTTAATATATTATTCAACGATCAGGTCCACCACCCAGGGCATGGTTGATGGTCGACTGACTCAACCCGGAACGGTCCGCCATCTCCCGCTGGAAGGCTTTTTTGTGCCCGATGTATGTGCGGTTACCAATTTACGTCAGTTACCAAACACCGCCACAGGGTGTCGCCAACAGACCAAAGTGCAGTTAACGCAAGAATCGGCTTTCCGCCTACATTTATGGCACCTCCAGAGTTGGCGTGAAACAGCGCAAGAATTGACGAACATTTCGCGTTGACACATGTGAACGTGAGTGTCGATCCTGGCATACGCAAGTTTTTCTTGCGTAAACCGCGTTGATACATGAGGCCCCTGATGGTTTATTGAAATAAGTGAAGATGGAATGCAAATTGTAGCACTCTGTTACAGAGTTTTAAGGTGCAAAAGACAAGAATTCAAAGAAAACAAATAATTTAAAAAAAAAACAAACATCCACAGAACTTTTATAAAAGGTGCAGAAAGAAAACCTAAATTTAGCTGAAAAAAATTATAGAGGTGAAATAATCATTTTAACATTTTTCTTTATCAGGTCCAAAATGTTCAAAATATTTACATTCAAGCGAGATGGCTCACAAACAATTAAGAATCTCTGAGCCACTTGTTGATATCACGTTATCTATGTATCATCTGGAGCAAGTGTTAGATTAACTGGAGAAATGGCTGAGAAAAGCAAGGGTTCTTTCTGTTATCCGTCCCAAATACTGTCAGAACAATAAATGAGCAAGATGAGAGTGAGTTTTGCTTCAGCATTTCTGAGGCTATCTAAGCTGCAAGACCAAGAGGTAATTAAAAGCCGTGCTGAGGTCGCCACTTTTCTGCTAGACAGGCAAGCTTATGTTTGCTAACTATCAATCGTAATTGCACAAGTTACCAACTTTAGACTCTGACAGGTTCATCTTATTGCTGTTAGTGTGCAACAACATTATGAAATGTATTGCAGTGAGACAGACCACATGAATTTTCTGTCTTATTACCGCTGTTCCATCTCTGACTATATGCAATTAGTTGTACCAATCTCGCAACAACTAGAATAGATTAATGCAGCAAGAGTGAGTGAGACACCCACTGACTGTGAGGTGTAAAGCTGTCTATTGCACCTTTCATATCTTTTAAAAAAGAATAATGGAATGGATTAATAATAGGAAAGTTTTATTCATGTGCATTTTGACAGCAGTTGAGATATTCCATGCATTAAAGTGCATGTATTCTGATCAAATCTTAAATCCGTCAGGTCTGAGTCCTACACACACACAGACACAGACACATACGAGTCTACATCTGTCTCACATGGACAGTAAAGATAAAAGATACCATGTCATCTGAGTGGAAGCCACAGTTTAGAGGTTGCTTCTCTTCACTGCCGACTTATTGGATTGTAATGACTTCTAAAACAGATGTGGTCTTCCATCATTTTAATGACAGGAGTCTGTCACTTAAGGGACGGTGAGACCTTCATCTCACTTATTGCTCTTATTCTAACTTACAGAAAGCTTGTCAGTTAAATATGTCTTTCTGGCACAAAAGATCAATGCTGACTTCCTTAGAAAAGAAAATTGAAATCAAACAAGATGTTCATGTCAAAAATATAGAAATATCTCCAAGTGCCCGTTTTTTAAGCACATAAGTTTGTCAAAAGTATCATCGTTGTCATTAGCCTCCGCTTATCCGGTTGGTCCGGGGCGCGGGGGCAGCAGCCTTAACAAGGAAGCCCAGACTGTCCTCTCCCCAGCCACTTCCACCAGCTCTTCCGGAGGAATCCCAAGGCGTTCCCAGGCCAGCAGAGAGATATAATCCCTCCAACATGTCCTGGGTCGGCCCCGAAGCTTCCTCATGGTCGGACATGCCTGGAACACCTCCAGAGAGACGCGTCCAGGAGGCATCCTCACCAGATGCCCGAACCACCTCAACTGACTCCTCTCAATATAAGGGAGCAGCAGCTCTAATCTGAGTCCCTCCCGATGACTGAGCTTCTCACCCTATCTCTAAGGGAGAGCCCAGCCACCCAGGGGAGGAAACTCATTTTGGCCACTTATATTCACAATCTTGTTCTTTCAGTCATTACCCAAAACTCATGTTCATAGGTGAGGGTTGGAACGTAGATTGACCAGTAAATCAAGAGCCTCACATTTTGACTAAGCTCCCTCTTTACCACAACAGGCTGGTTTAGCATCTGCATCACTGCGGATGTCGCCCCAATCGCCTGTCAATCTCCCGCTCCATCCTACCCTCACTCATGAACAAGACTCAAAGATATTTAAACTCCTCCACCTGAGGCAGGACCTCCCCCCCGACCTGGAGTGGGTAAGCCACCCTTTTCTGGCTGAGGACCATGACCTCCGACTTGAAGGTGCTGATTCTCATCCCAGCCGCTTCACATTCGGCTGCGAACTGTCCCAGCAAGAGCTGGAGGTCATGGCTTGATGGAGCTAAGAGGACCACATCATACGCAAAAAGCAGAGACGACATCCTCCCGCCACCAAACTCGACCCCCTCCACCACCCAGCTGCGCCTAGAAATTCTGTCCATAAAAGTTATGAACAGAACCGGCGTAAAAAGGGCAGCTTTGGTGAAGTCCAACTTACTGCTGGCAACGCGGACCAGACTCTCACTCCTCCAGTGGAAAGACTGAATGGCCCTTTGTAAGGGGCCATCCACCCCATACTCCTGGAGTAACCCCCACAGGGTGCCCGTGTGAACACGGTCATAAGCCTTCTCCAGATCCACAAAACACATGTGGACTGGTTGGGCAAACTCCCATGCCCCCTCCAGCACCCTAGCGAGGGTAAAGAGCTGATCCACGGTTCCACTGCTGAGACGAAAACCACACTGGTCCTCATCGATCTCAGGTTATCACCCTGACCCTCCAGACGGTTTGCCATAACCTTTTCGGAGTCGACCATAAGTCATTCTCCATGGCCTCACCGAACTCCTCCTATGCCCGAGTTTTTGCCTTGGTGACCGCCATGGCCCCACACCGCTTGGCCTGCAGGTATAAGTCGGCTGCCTCTGGAGACCCGCAGGCCAACCATGCCCTGTACGCCTCCTTCTTCAGCCTGACGGCTTACCACCATGACTGGCCCCAGCAGCCTTACAGCCACAGCTCACAACAGCCGCTTTGACAATGGCATTCAGGCTCAATGTCCCCCACTGCCCCCCAGGATGCGGTCAAAGCTCTGCCGGAGGTGGGAGTTCAAGACCATCTTGAAAGGTTCTTCTGCCAAGCATTCCCAGGAAACCCTCACTACTCATTTGGGCCTACCAGGTCCGCGCGGCGTCCCTGCCACCTGATCCAACTCTCCACCAGATGGTGATCAGCTGACAGCTCAGCTCCTCTCTTCATCCGAGTGTCCAGAACATACAGTCGCAGGTCAGATGATACGACTATAAAATCAATCATAGACCTACAACCTACAATGTCCTGGTGCCACGTGCACCGATGGGCATCCTTATGTTTAAACATGGTGTTAGTTATGGACAAACTGTGACTTGCACAGACATCCAATAACTGCACACCACTCGGGTAAAGGTCGGGCCTGCCACTCCTCCCAATCACGCCACACCAGGTCATGCTGTCATTGCAAAAGTATCGATACCCAGATATTATTCAATACTAAAAATTAGTATTCGGATACGATACACACTTTGCAAGTATCAATACCAACGGTGCCTTCTCTGCCTGCAGTTGACACACAGCTTCACTCAGCACCACCACACACACAGACTATCTCTTTGCTCCTCCTCTTACCAGAAGCTCAGCATGTGTAGAACAGAGCTGGCGAAATATGGCGAGTGCTGCTGGCTGGACCTTCGCAACCAATTGTCATCGGAAATGTCAAAAGCAAAAGCGCAGTATGGAAGTATTTTGCACATGAGGCAAACAGTCAGGGGGAAGTCATAGATATCAACAGTCCTTTTTCAAGCTCTGCTACAAGGCATTGGTGACAAAATCAAGTAGCACGAGCAACTTGACAAAACACCTGAAAGACACTCTTTACACCGAATTGTGAGAGGTCAGTAAAGCTCCTGTTTCAACAACATTGAAGTATTGAGCATTATTATGATCGGCACTTTCAAGTTTGCATTCTCTGTTGGTGTGAGATGTGAGAATGGGGGAGTTTGATAATAGATGTGTAGTATTGTTGAAGGCTATTCATTGACAACTACTTTTCCTAGCGTCAGCTAGGTTACATGCTTTATACCGACAGGGCTCTCAAGTCTAACGCATTTCAGTCCATTCACACGCCCCCCACGCCACACCTTGTATTTCTCACACAGAGAAATTTCCAGGGTAACACCCATGAAGTTGCGTCACAACTTTCTAAACAGAACAGGTAGAAAATCCCTCCCCACATCGACATGTAGCCTGAGAGCCTTGGACAATGACAGTCTTCCTCTTCTGTCGTTGCAAGCCCATGTCATTGGCTTGAAATTAGATTAACTGTAGTGGAATATCTAAATCTTGCCCAGATACAGCAATGCTATTTTCTGATGGGCTGTTCGGCCTTCTGAACTCTAGGGGAGGGATTTTCTTTTCAGCCCCTTAACCATATCCTATGATACAGTAAGGCATCTATTCATTGATTTCTGTTGCGGGGGAATATATGTGTCCAGGCAGTAGTTAGTTAACAGTTGAATGACTGCTAGCTAATTTAGGCAGCTATTCTGATTTCTGTTTTGTTCAGAAATTTGCGCCTATTAATCATAGGCACATCCTCTCCATTGTGAAACCATTGGCCTAGACTATTTCCTTATATTTCATCCAAAAACATTGATCACGAAAACATGCGCGCGCACACGCACACACTTTCATTAAAAATTTAAATAAATTTGTTTTTAAGAATTCATGTATCATTGATCAGATAAGACCACTGTCACCACCCAAACCCCCACCAAAATCTCACTCTGAACTCTGTTCAAAACTTGACAGCCCTGTACCAACATGTACTTCACCATGACTGAACATGATATTTAAGGGTGAGAAACACACAGTCATCCATGTGAAGTAGCTAAAATGCATGTGTCACACAGCAAACATAAGAGACTTGAGAGCCCTGAATGATGATAAATGCAGACAGGTGCACACCTTAACGTCAGCAGCTTAATTAACTGATGTGTTGTAATCGATGTTATCTGTATCTTATTTATGGTTTGTATTTTCTAGACATTATTAAAAACATTTTTATGCCTATTTGTCATTTTTTTCCTGTGGTATCGAAATGGTATCAAGTTTTTTTTCTCTGTATCGAATATTGAAATTCTAGTATTGTGACAACCCTAGCACATGCTAGACATAATGCTTCTCAGTTGCAAGTGTAGGTCTAGCCACTGGGGGAGTACTTACACTACACTAACACTTCTTGACAGTCGGCTAATGTCTAAGTTTTGTATTGTAATCTAAAACTGGACATTTCTATCCTAATTATTATGTGAACTCAAGAATTATTCTGTAACATGTATATACAGTATAAACATGACCCTTTTTTTTACAAACCTTTTTCCTGAACCTCTGGGCATCATATCGAATTTGTGTGAACTCTCGCAAGCCAAAGGACCCTCCAACTACAAGCAACTGAAATAAGATTGAGAACATTTACATATTTGATTAGCAAGCAAGATAAAATGGTTTGAAGCACTTGCTATAAGCTTCAACAACTATTTCTGATTAAAGTTCATAACACTATCAATAATAGTGTACAAAAATATTATACATATTCAAATTTTATCCCTGCTTAAATTCATTTATAATTTTTATGCCAATTTTTTTAATGCCTTGAAGGAATTTATTTCAGTGTCGGCCAAACATCTCCTGGGACTGAGGAAAATTTGTTGGTCAAAGTTCAAGATCACATTAACATGTACAGAGCATGGAGGCACACAACTGAGATGCAGTATTCCTGTATTTTAAAGGAAAATCATATTTTTAAAAAAAGTAGCTAGATATTTAGTAGTAGATATATAGTAGTAGATATTTCCTATCCGAAGAAAGAACGCAAGAGTTTTATTTGTCTGACTCTGAATAATGAGACAACCCACACACACACATATATATATATATATATATATATATATATATATATATATATATATATATATATACACACACACACATATATATATATATACACACACATACAGTATATACATATATATATATTATATATACACACATATATATACACACATACAGTATATACATATATATATATTATTTATACACACACACATATACATATATATAGATAGATATAGATATGATTAAATCACTATCAAAGCCTCTTCATATTCAACATAATGTATGACGTGACAGTGGGGAATTGGGCACATTCTTCACCTTGAAGAATTTCAGTTGATTCTGAGATTTCTCGCACATAACTCCAATCATAGCCTTTCAGGAGGCAGCTCTAATTTTAAAAACTACAGTCCGATGGGGCATTGTGGCCGATCATGTTCAACCCATCTTCTGCTTGCCGGAGGATAACACACCATGCCCAAAAGCTCACCTTTGACTGGTTTCTTCAACGTGACAATGAGTTAATTTATCGCTCAACAGTCATCAGATCTCATTGCTGTAGAGCACCTTCAGGATGTCATGGAAGGGCAGATCATGATGGTGTGTCCATAAAATGTAATGATGTGATGATCTCTATATGGGCAAAAATCTTTGAGAACTATTCAACTCGACGATAGCAAAGTATACCTAATAAAGTCGTCAGAAGGTGAATATTCAATAAGCAAGAAATATTTAAGAAAATTATCTTGACGCCGACGAGTACAGAATTTCACACTACCAAAATTTAGAGCCTCCGAAATGACCACATTAAAGCTGTTATGGTCCAGGAAGCGTATGTGTAAAACTGCAGACAAACCCTGGTGACTATCAGCCCGAATGCCTTATTTGTACAGTGCAAAACTATCAATAAAATTTATTAAGATTACCTTCAGTTCAGGAATAGATACACTCATCGAATTGTTCATATCGCAATCTAACATTGAAGAGAAATGATAGCAATCACTGTCAGAAACAACTTTGACTTAATAGTAAGCTGGTAAAGCTAAAACACGACTGAGCGCCAGCTAGTACTCCGATCGCTTACCTGATATTATTCTTGTCATATTAATATTCGATATAACGTTAAATTAAGTTCACTTACAAGCATAGGTATTCCATATTTGATTGTCTTGTTCTTCTGCAACAACTTCAAGTTAAACATGACTCTTATCTCCAACTGAACGTCTTTAAACCCGATGCAAAAACATGTAGGTCACAGCAGGGTTGGGACAGGTTTTCTAACACGGTCCGACTCACTAATTCGTCCGAAACAACACGAACTCACATTCAAAGTTCCGTTGGACGTTAAGAACAGACAGTATGAAAAAGGCTGCATGAAAAAGTCATATTCCATGACGGTATAATTTATTTTACCCATATTAGTAGTGATATCACAGCAGATTCATATTCAGAAAGCTTTATTATTAACTTCATGGATTTTTTTATTTTAATCTCCATGGGGGGCAATTAAGGGAGCAGAAAGTGGTACTGTTGGTTACACAACAACAACACAACAACATACATAAGGAAGTGCAAGGAAGTCTATACCTCCCAGGGTTAGCAGCAGTTGCTTTGTAAAGTGCATGATAGAAGTAGTAGTACAGTAGAGGTATTAGTGCAGAAGAAGTGCTGCACTATTGATAAGCAGCATAATTACATTAATGAATGAGAAGTACTTTGAAAGTATTGTGGTATGTACAGGATGAATCATAGCATGAATAGAATATGAATATAGTTGCAGCATATTCAGGGAGTACAGGCGCACACTAGGTGTATGACAAGTGGCAAGTGGCAATCTTGTTGGTGCTACTAGGAGTCAGAGTGCAGGGAGTTCAAAGGGTTCAGGAGGAGGACAGCCTGGGGGACAAAGGTGGATCTCCTCTGGTGGGTCCTGCAGGCCGGACACCATAGCCTGTGACCGGATGGCAGCTTCTCGAATGCCAGGAAGAGAGCATGGGAGGGGTCCTTCAGGATCTGCGCAGTCATGCCGCAGACCTGCTGCTCATACACAGCCGTTAAGGAGCGAATGGGAAGTCCAATTATCCTTGAACAGACCTTGACAACACAATGTAAGCGGTTCTTCTCCTGCAGGTTGATGGTGTGGAACCAGCAGACCATTGAGAATGATAAGACTGATTCAATAAATGTGTAGAAGAAGGTCAGAAGGATCTTACTGCTGACAGAGAAGGAGTTCAGTTTCCTCAGCAGGTACATTCTCTGGTGGCTCTTCGTCAGGATTATCTCCGTGTTAGAGGAGAATCTCAGGCAGTCATCAAAGATGGTCCCTAGATATTTGTACTCCGTCACATTCTCCGCCAATGACTCATGGATAATGGTGGAGATGGCAGCAACCATCCCTCTGTCTTCCGGAGAAGGTCAGCACCATCTCCTTGGTCTTGCTGACGTTAAGCTCCAGCCAGGTGGTGTCACACCACTCAACAAACTGCTGCAGGGCAGGTCCATGGTGCTGGGTGGAGTTGGGCAGGAGGGACAGGAGGACTGCGTCATCAGCAAACTTCACCAGATGACAATTGGGTTGTGAGGTCCGGCACTCATTGGTGTAGAGGATGAAGAGCACTGGTGAGAGCACACAGCCCTGTGGGGAGCCTGTAGAAGTGGTAAGGAGTTCAGACAGGTTGTTGTGGATCCGGACTCTGTGTTCTGTGAGCGAGGAAGTCCAGTATCCAGAGAATGAGTTGGTCCTCCAGGTTGAAGTTTAGGCGGAGCCTCCGCCAGGATGTGTGGCTGCAGGGTGTTAAAAGCAGAGGAAAAGTCTACAAACAGAAGCCTGGCCAAGGTGTTGGGAAGCTCCAAGTGTTGGATGGCGTTGATGATGAAGGCTTTGGCGTCGCTGATGCCTCTGCCTGCCCAGTATGCAAATTGTAGGGGGTCGAGCTGTGAGCCTGTCCAAGAGAGGATGTGCTGTTTAACCACCCTCTCCATAGCTTTCATCACGTGGGAGATGAGGGCCACTGGGCAGAGGTCGTTAGGGGTCTTCGGAGGGTTCCTCTTGGGGATGGGGATGATGGTGGAGTGTTTCCAGAGCTTGGAGACAGTGCCAGTGTCCATAAAGCTCTTGAAGAGGCTTTGGAAGATGCCAGATCAGCGCAGGGTTTGAAGACCCGGCCACTGATGTTGTTGGCACGAGGCACATTGTTCATCTTGGTCCTCTTGAGGGCCCTCACAACATCCTTGGTGTAGAATGTGATGGGGGATGCACTGGGCTTGAGGTGGGACCTGGTGTTGGCAAGCTGGGTGGAGTTGTCGGTCTCAAACCTGGTGTAGAAGGAGTTGAGGCCGTTGGGGAGGGATGTATGGCTTCTGCCAGTGATGTGGACTGAGTCACTGGGGGTGGTGACAGAGTTAACAGCTGTCATTCTCTTCAGACCCTGCCAAGCAGTGCGGAGGTTCCCCTGAGTGAATTTCTCCTCCTCTCTGTGTTTTTGTATTTTTGCTGTCTCGACTGTCACACTACCACAAATAGTTCCTAAACTAAAGGATCCAATGCCCCCCGCCCCCACTCACTCAAAAATGACACATTAGTTCAGATATGGTGAACTTGTGCCATACTTTGTCTTTGTTCACTGATACAAGTTGATTGATTTAGACTGATCATTTAAAACGATGTGTACAGGAACGGCTCCCTAATTAACAAATCATGATATTCTATAAAGCAATTTTAAACCCTTTTTGTTTCAGCAAGTAATGTGTTAGAGAGAGAGAGAGAGAGAGAGAGAGAGAGAGAGAGAGAGAGAGAAAGAAAGAGAACATTCAACCCATTGCTAATTAGTTAACCCTGAGCCACATAGTAGTTTATGTGACCCTGGCTGATACAATTCATAGTAAGCAAGTCTGATGACATCACATAGTTGTCACTGAAGCTCCTCTCTGGTGGTTTATTTCTTCAAAAAGCCCTGTTTTCTTCAGAATAAGAAATCAACTGAGGCCCAAAACTTAAACCCTAGTTTGTTTGGTTTTTTTTGTCAGTGTACATGGACAGGTATAATGCAGAGCATCTACATTGATTACATTATATTTAAATTTGCCACTTCATGCCAACACTGCATGACTAAGTGGGCCCATCATCAATTATTCACACTTGTGATCACACTGCGATATAAAGTCACACTGTTCTTGACATATTGACATAGATGGAATCTATAAGCTATTGAAATCACATTCAGAAACATAATAATTGTGCATGATTTGAAGGCCATGTTTGAAGAAATGACTTGCTTTTAAGAATAACAATGGGAAAATGCTCATCATGGTATGTTATGTTATGTTATATTATGTTAAGTTATGTTATGCAGATCGAAGTCACAGATTAACCCTGTGGACAGAAAATAAGAGAACAAAGTACAACAATTTTTCTTTATTACAACTTTAGTCTGTTATTTTCAATCAGGTGAAGAAAAATACCTTTTTGTTCAGTATAATAAAATATTTAACTTTATTCATTTTATGAAGAAAAACAGCAACAAGAAAATAAAAACAGCAATGAATATTTTGATCTCTCCCTCTTTGTAAACCTGGAGAGCTTCTGCGTTGTGTTGGAAGCAATTAAAACAGAGTGTGAAGGGGTGGTGGAGAGGAGGAAGAGAGAGGATAATAACAAAAAAAATAAGGCCAGAGACATACAAAAAATGAGCATAGTAGGACAGGAGTGTGGTGACGGGGCATTCTGAGGACTTGGCGGTTCTCAGAGCAGGTAGGCTGGGTTGCCGAGTCAGGACAACAGAGTGTTCAGAGGTCACTCTCTCCGTACAGAGCAGTAGAGAATGACATGTAGTCAAGGGCTCCGGGCACTGCGTCGGGGCCGGTGTAAGGAGCCATGCGGGCAATGCAGTAATCTGCCTGGTCAGGAGGCAGCTCCCGGCGCAGCTCGTCAGCTAAAATATAGTTCTGTCAAGGATGAGAGAAGTCTGTTTATGATTTTCAACTCTAGCTAAAGAGTTCATGTGCAAAATATGTTATCTGCTCTCATTGTTGTCAAGCCCTGACTTCTGTTCTTCTGAATTTGGTGAAGTCCTCTTGCAGTAGTTTATCATATATTAACTCCTTAATATAATCGTTTTTGCCATTTTGCACATTTTTCCATGGGTGAGCAGTGTGGATGCACAATGTCATCCACATACAGTGTAATGTACTCATCCATGAGTGTTAACTGCCCAAAAGTGAGTAATCACAGGTCATTTTCTCTGACTGGTGTTCTTGTCCTTGAAGGAACTATCAAGAAGGCATCCCAGAGTCAATCTTAAAAACAATACAAATATACTTAAAAAAAAACAGTAGCTTTTAATATTTTCATTATCTATATGTGTTTTAAGTTGATAGTTCTTTATTTATATGTTCTTGCCTATGCCTATTGGCCAGGTCATCACTGTAACCTAGTTAAGGTCAATAAAATAAAACCATTGAATTTTGCTCCTTTATGTCCTCTGCCTACATTGTCGTACAAACCTATTATTTGGCCCAGGTCACAACTGACATGGACGCCTTATCCCCTCCCCTCATAGTCATGATACATTTTATTTATGTGGATTAACTAGGGGTGGAGCTATACATTGAACTACATCTACATTTCAATTTAATGATTAATGATCCAACTGAATTGTTATAATGTCAAATCATCAATTTAGTTTGATAATATACCTATTTATTTTGAAATTCTCTTGGCACATCTCTCTTTTACATTCCAGCTCAATTGCAGCTCCTTCAGACATAAATGCTTAAAATTATATTTTACTTGCCTTTTTATATTCAATACTTAGTATATAGCCAGATAAAGGCCAATAGTTATTAAAACTACAAGCATTCATTACAGACATAAAAGCCTGGATGACTTAAAACTTTTTACTGTTGAACTCTGATAAGACAGAGGTTATTGTGCTTGGCTGCAAACACCTTAGAGACACATTATCTAGTGATATTACTGCATACTGATGGCATGACTATGGCCTCCAGCAGCACTGTTAAGAACCTAGGAGTTCTATTTGAAATTTCTGAGACCACCTATTTCCATCAATGCAATATCTCTACAATTAGAAACATTCTGTCTCAAGGTGACACCAAAAAAAAACTAGTCCATGCATTTGTTACTTCTAGGCTGGACTATTGGAATTTTTTATTATCAGGCTGCACTAAAAAGGAACTATATTGACAGGTACTAGGAAGAGAGACCATATCATCCCCGTTTTAGCTTCGCTGCACTGGTTTCCGGTAAAATCCAGGATTAAGTTAAAAATCCTTCTCTTCTCCATCCCCAGTGCCATGTCTCTCCTCCCCCTCTCAACTGCAACCAGTCACCCTCTAAGCCCGGTTTCACCTGAGGTTTCTTCCCATTAAATGGGAGTTTGTTCTCGCCACCGTTGCCGAGTGCTTGCTTATGTGAGAATGTTTGGTCTTATTCATCTGAGTGAAAGATTGAGGTTCTAGACCTGCTCTTTGAGTAAAGGGCCTTGAGATGGCTTTTGTACTGATTTGGCACAATGTAAAGATTGATTGAATGATTGAATGATTGATTGATTGATTATACAAATTTAACAGATTGCTGTAAATGATGCAAAAAATACAGGCACAAACCTTATCCTTTCAATATGTTGCTATGTACAGTAGTATATTATTTACTTTATTATTTTTTCTCACCCATATCGTTATCTTTTTTCTGCTGTCCTAAAAGTTTGAGAAACATTCTTCTTCGGTCAAATGGAGCTTCATCTACCCTGGGATCACTAATGTTACTATACCTTATCCCCGGCCAGGACTTTAAAGGACGCCATGACTTGGTCAGCAGTGTCTGTGTCGGCCGTCTCACGTGACATGAAGTCAATGAAGGCCTGGAAGGTGACGATGCCCATACGATTGGGATCCACTATGCTCATGATGCGGGAGAACTCGTTCTCACCCTGGAGGCAACAAAGAGCATCTGTAAAGCTTGGGCACCTTGGAGACAGTCTTGATGGCAACATACTCAAAACCAACAGTAAATCCCTGAACTTTTGTTTTGTTATTTGCAGCTGCATATAATATGTAAGTTTATTTATGAACATCATTATGAAGATCTATACATCCATACATAATTGTTTTCCATAATAAATAGATGTTAAATCTATGAGTTACCTGTTTCAGCTTGCTTTACAACTTGCAAACTAAGGCATACAATCAAATTTGCATACATGATGAGTGCTCATGGCTTTACCAGGTTGTAACCAATGGAGATAAGGCAGGTTTTGAAGTCTTCAGCATCCATGAATCCTGTTCTCTTCTACAAGGTCAGCGATGGACAACAAAACCGGGAGGTAAATAGAGGTAAAGAGAGGAAATGGCAGGGGTAGTAGAGAGAAAACCATATGAGGGATAAAGGGTGAGCAAAGAGAAAATTTAGGAGGAAAAGGGTAGTAGTCCATGGTGTGGACATTGCCAAATGGGAAGAATCACGAATATAGAAAAGGAAAGAGGCAATGAAGGCAGAAATAAAAGGGCATAGGCAAGAGAAGGAAGTATCAGGGGGCAAAGTGTGAAAGAAAGAAAAAAGAAACCAGTTAAACATCTCACCGCAGGGAAGTAGTTCTGATTATATACCTGTGTGTCGTTGCCGATATCAAAGCCCAGGCTGATCAGGCAGGCCTTGAACTCCTCTGCGCCCAGAGTGCCCGAGTGGTCCTGGGGTGTGGGGGACCAGTGCCAGGCGGGACGTCAGGGCCACAGGCCATGCAGCAACACATACAGCCACATCAGTGATCGTGAGGAGCAGGGTGATTGAACAGTGAAGGAGATCGAGGTAAGTGAGGTGGAGTTGGTGGGGGAAAAGGGTGGGGGTGCAACATGCACAGGGAGAAAAGGAGGTGAGGGGATGTGGGCCATGCATGTCAGGAAGACAGAGAACAAAGAACACAGTGCATATTCATTAGGATCTTGCAGGTGAACACATGGTGGCAGCAGAGCTGCCATGCTGGCAGGGGCATTCCAAGGCGTTAAGGGGCAGTGTGACAGGCAGACTCCGGGGCCTTGTGGTGAGGTTATTCAGCCATCAGTGACACTTTCACGTGAAAGTACAAAATATGCTTCTCTGAAGCAAACACATCACAGCATACTGATAAACTGCTGATATAATGCACATATAATTTTTTCACATATAATGTTGATGTAATTACATGGACTAATGGCTGCAACGTAAAGTATGAATAATTTCCTTGGTGATTAATCTACCTGTCATTTGGTCAACAGAATATCAACAAAATTGTTCTAGAGTACAAGGTTATATATTTTGTCTCTGAGCAACCCATGTAAAGACTACAAAAACTGAAAACAAAATGTACACTAACCAAATCATCAAAGTATTTGCCTATCACCCAATCAGCTGATTGTGTAGGGGCAAATCATTTCAGCTACACTTCAATTGTGACTTTTTTAATTTAAAGAATCATGTATTCTCGTCATAATTCTATAGAGCTCAAGGTCGCATAGTCTTGTATGCAGAAAACTGGGGAGCAGAGAATGTCAGCAAGTTTCTTGATAAATGGCATAAATCAATTTCAAGATTGTAGCTATGTTTTTCAACAGCAGTGGAATAAAGATGACAAATTTTTCCTAATTTCTCATGTCCAGGTCATGAGGAGGAGTTGATCATAATCAAAGTTAAGGACAGTCCAGGTGCACAGTTGGCTCCTCCGCATAGGCTCCATTAATCAGTAACAATAGGGCAGTACTGGAAGATTGTATGAGGTAATAGTGGAGACCCAGAGAGAAAAGAGGGTAGGAGGAGGACTGGACTAAAATAAGAACTCATCCATAATTGGTGCTGTTCCTGATGAGTATAAACTCAACAATCAGAAGGGGTGTCAATTTTTCAGAGAAACATTCCTTAATGCAAGAGTTATGTTGAACATATTTACATTGTATGCATCTCCCTGTTGCTCCATGTTATATTTCTTAAATTCCAAATGAGCCACAGTGAATCTGGAAGTTCTTGGTAACCCTTATAATAACCATCAAGCATCAGGTAATAGACAATAACAATAACACCCATACAACACCATAAAAGCATCTCTCTCTCTCTCTCTCTCTCTCTATACACACACACACACACACACACACACACACATATGTGTGTGTGTGTGTGTATGTAAAATATATATGTACTGTATATAGGTATATTACAAATTAGAATAAGTAAATAATAAATAATTAAATAATGTTATCTTCTAAGTTGGGCGGCGGCACTGTGGTGCATTGGTGAGAACTGTCACCTCACAGCAAGAAGGTTCTTACACTGGGTTCGAGCCCCATCTCTGGCATAGGATCTTTCTGTGTGGAGTTTGCATGTTCTCTCTGTACCTGTGTGGGTTCTCTCCAGGTACTCCTGCTTCCTCCCACGGTCCAAAGACATGCAAATGGGGACTAGGCTGATTGGATACTCTAAATTGACCATAGGGCTGTGAGTGTGTATGGTTGTCTGTCTATATGTGTTCGCCCTGCGATGGATTGGTGACCCATCCAGGATGAACCCTGCCTTTTGCCCGAAGGCTGCTGGGATAGGCTCCAGCCCCCCCATGACCCTTAACAGGAGAAGTGGTAGAAAATGGATGGATGGATGGATCTTCTACATTCTGTATCAGATCTAGATGTAAATATCAGGAAATAAAGGTGAAACGCACACATTTTGTCTCATATTCATCTCTTGATGTCAAACCCAAATGTTTTCAATGTAGAGTAAAAACAATAGAATAGCCTCACTGTTCTACTACTTTTGGAGGGGAGTGTGTATGCAAAAGTAATAAAGCCTCAGAAGTAGTTTATAGAGCGCAATCAATCAACCTTGACTATATGTCCAGCTTATTCCTGTTACGAAACTGTGGAAAGCTTAGTAAACTGTTAATAAGTTCATAGCAAAGAATCTATTAAGGATCTATCATAAATAATAATTATTTTTGCTTTAGATGCTTTATATAGCTCAAAGATAAAAGTATAATTAATTTTTTATTGTAATTGTTAACTGTTAATTAACTGCACTGTCGAACTGTAGCACGGCAAAAGGAAAAGAAGACAAGACATCTTTAGAATAATGACAGTATTGTTGGTAACATAGTTTGGGAAATAACTCGATTTCAACGAGACGTTTCTCCTCATCCATTATTTAGAGATGGCAATCGCAAGCTGCAAACAGAAGCACAATTTTTTGCTTGATAATAGACTGAAATTGTTTATTGATTCGAAAAATAGAAAGCATTTATTTTTTATCATCAATAAACTATTTCAGTTTTGATCAACTAATCAAATAATTGTGCAGCTCTTTGAAAAAGTTTCTTATAAGAAGTTATAAACATCTAATAATATAACAATAAAGGTGTGTTTATTAATACTTAAAAGACAGGAAGGCGACACAAAATATCAATGTTGTATGATGGATTGTGATGCACAATCTTGCTGTCTAAATCAGTGCTAAACGCTTCTTGAAAGCCACTTCAAGTCACAGTATCAAGTATCTCAGGGTCCTATGAACCGAGAGATCGCCCAGAGAATAAGAGCAACGGGAGTGGTCGTGCATTCGCTCTATCATAAAGTTGTTGCGAAAAGTCAATCATTCATCAGTCTTCGTTCCAATTCTCACCTATGGTCATGAAACATGGGTCATGAGAAAGAGAGAGAAAGAACAAGAATGCAAATTCAAGTGCAGAAATGGGTTTCCCAAAGAAGGGTGGCTGGTGTATCTATCTTTGTCTTGTCTTTGGAATAAGGTGAGAAGTTTGGTCATCCGTGAGGGACTTGGAGCCGCTCCTTTGTATTGAAAAGAGCCAGCTGAGCTGGTTCAGGCATCTGGTCAGGATGCCACCTACGGAGGTGTTCCAGGCACGTCCAGCTAGGAGGAGGCCATGGGGCAGACTGAGGACTAGGTTGTGGGACTACATTTCCACGCTGGCCTGGGAACACCTTGGGATCCCCCAGTCGGAGCTGGTTAATACGGCCAAGGAAAGGGAAGTTTGGGGTTCGCTATTAGAGTTGCTACCCCTAAACCTGATTTCAGATAAGCGGTTGAAAATGGATAGATGGATGGATGTTAGCACAGAACGATTTCTATAATGTTACTATTTCACATTGTATCACATATCTCATTAACATGCAGGCCATTGATTGGATTACCTGACATTATATCAACGCCTTCTTAAAATAATCACCTAAGTCATTTTTTCAAGCTTTTCAAAAAAACACAAAAAACTGGAGACAAATCATCATAAGGAGTTGTTTTAGGCAACAAAAAAAAGGTTAAAAATGACAGGCAATTATTTTTAAAAGGGAATAATATCAAATGAGATATCCTGATACACACTGTTACAAAAAAGAGCTTCTGAACATCAAGGTATTAATATATTTCCATCGACCAAGCTATAACGTTTAGGGTTAGTTATTTACACATAATGTTGTAAATAATCCTGTTATGAAGACATTGTTGACCATTAACTGAAACTAATTATATAGGATATATTGTCTCAATTCATTTTACACCCTTTGACAGTCAACTAGTACTGGACACAGCAGGGTCTGATGTCTTCCACACAAACACATTAGATACTCTACTCACGCTGTTTGCTGATTAAAGGAGAGTTAATGGTTTTCTGTAAGCCACGCCTTAGGCAGCATGAACAGACTGAAACCAGAATAGGACATATTCTCTCCTCAACTTATTTGCTTTGTGAAAGCAGTCTGAATATTCAGAGGACACACTCACATTTACTTCCTATTTCAATAACATCCCCCCTTTGTGGCCTTATTCCTATCTCACTGTACAGCATTTGCATTAGCAACAAACAACTGTGTGTAAATAAGCACCCACACCTCTCCTCGCCTTTTGCTTCATGTCTGCAGAGTGACTCAGTTTGAGTACTGACCCTGTCGAAGTGGTTGAAGGAAGCCCGAAACTCATTGAGCTGCTCCTGGCTGATGCCTTTGGCGTCTCGCGTCAAGATCTGGTTCTCTATTTCATTAATAGTGCGGGCGATGGTGGTGAGTAGCTGCTCCCAGCCTACACGGATGTGCTGTGGAGGACAAAAATGTTTTAGGGAGGATGAACAGGATGAGACAGAGGGTGAACACCTGGGCATGATAGTTAATCAAGTTTGTTTCAACCTGCTTTGAAGACAAGAGAATTTGAATTTGCTGCATCTGTTTTCTTTCATTACTTTTACATTTCTGCAAATGTCCTTTGAGAAAAGTTCAGGAATAAAGCTATTGATTAGATGAATGCAGAAATCTTGATCCAGGTTTTACCTCCATGGTGTAGTTGGTGTGCTTGTTGTCGAAGATGAGAGCTTCCTGAATAAGCTGGTGGTCTCCCTCCAGCTGATCAATCTTTGGCTTGTAGTTGACAATACTCTTCTCGTATTGGCGTAAGTGTGTCAGCTGGTCCTCAAGAGTGCCATGCATCTCAATGGAGATACGGCCGATTTCCTGCTTAGACATACACAGAAGATATTATACAGTAGTAACAAGAATGGTGAAGTACCATGAATCAGGAGAGGTACCAATGACTCAGGAAAAAAGACTTCATCGTATTTGCCTGACTTTCTGCCCTTACCATTCCCAAGTTCTGCTTAAAATGATATTTTTGTCATATTTAAGTTTGTCATCTTAACAAAAAAGCTAATCATAATTGCAACTAGTATTGTAATGCCCATAATAGAATATTTTCAGAAGCTATAGCTTGAGTCTAAACTGGAAAAGTCACATGTAATCTGGCATGAATTATAAGAAAGCCCTTCACAAAACCAGAGCAGCCTATTACTCAGCATTGATAAAACAAAACAAAAACAACTTTTTCTCTCTTTTTCTCTTCAGCACTACATCCAGACTGACAGAGAGCCACAGTACTACTGAGCCCAGTATTCCTGTTTCACTGCGCAGTAATGACTTTATGACCTTTTTAATAATAAAATTCTATTTATTAGAGATAAAATAATCTCCTGCAATAAGCTGACACCACATCATCTTTAAACTCAGAAACCTAAGAGAAAACTGTAGGCCCAGACATATACCTGAACAGCTTTTCTCCTATTGACCTTCATGAAAAATACAACAATTTCTTACTGTAAAGCATTAAACTGTCTCCTAGATCCCATCCCAACTAAGCTGCTTAAAGACACTTTACCCCTAGTTAGCACCTCTCTCTTCTGGTAATTCTGTCACTGTTATCTGGTTATGTTCCACAGTCCTTTTAAGTAGCAGTAATTGAACCTCATCAAAAATGCAAATTTAGATCAAGAGATTTTGGCCAATTATCAACCAATCAAACCACTACAGAAAAAGCAGTAATCAATGTTACGAATGACTTTCTACCACCATCAGATGGGGGACTCGTCTCTGTGCTGGTTTATCTTTGTTCAGCTTTTGATACAATTGACCATTACATCCTATTGCAAACACTGGAACATATAATTGGTATTAAAGGAACTGCTCAAAGCTGGTTTAAATAATATTTATGAGGTTGATCTCAGTTTGTACTTGTTAATGATGATTCTTCCATGACAACTAAAGTTAGCCAAAATGTGTCACAAGGGTCTGTACCTGGACCAATATGCTTCACCTTATATCTGCTTTCATTAGTTCATATTATAAAGAAACATGATTAATTTTCATTATTACGCAGTTGATACACAACTGTAATTGTATTCAAATGAAACAATTAGCTAACTAAACTTGACGCCTGTTTAAAGGACATACAAACGTGGTTGACCTGCAATTAACTATTACTAAATTCTTACAACGCTACTGGGCTAGACCAAAATCACCTTAGAAAACCTTGTCTAATGAGTTTATAACCTGGAATGGCATTACCTTGGCCTCCAGTACTTCCTTAAGGATTCTGGAATTTATCTTTGATCAGGGTTTATCCTTTAACTTTCATATAAAACAAATCACCAGGACTGCCTTCTTTCAGTTATGTGAAGAAAAAGAGATCACATCTCTCCTGAATTGGGTTCTCTGCACTGGCTCCCTGTCAAATTCAAAATAGAATTCAATTCTTCAATTATTCCCATAACATATAAAGCCCTCAACAATCAGGCACCTTCTCATATGAAAGAGCTCATAGTTCAGCTCCAACTCTCCCAGGATGCAGAGTTACACATGGTTCTTAAAGTCTCCAAAAGTAGAATAGGAGCAAGAACCTTCAGTTATGAGGCTCCACTCCTGTGGATCCATCTCCCAGTCTCTGTCCAGGATGCAGACACCCTCTCTACAATTAAGAGTAGATTTCTGACTTTCCTTTTTGTGACAAAGCTTATAGTTAGGGCTGGTTTAGGCTAGTCCTTAGTTATGCTTCTATTGACCTAAACTGCCCATGATGCACTTAGAGTCTCCGTCCTCCCCTCTGTCCTCCTGTATGCATTCGTATCTAGAGTCTTTGTGCTTTCTCACCTCCCAGATTCCAGACTGATGCTTCTGCTGTCGGCAGACCTAAAGAGCCTCAGGCTCCCACCCTTAGTATCAGTGTTTGTATTAGTACTATTAGTATTCATATTAGTATTTTTATACTAGACTATTATCATCAGCAAGATGTTTGTATTAGTATCAGTGCTACGTTTTTGCTTAGGTAGCTGGTAGATGTTATTATCGTTAGCTAGGTTACTAGAGTTCTTGCTGCTGTTGTTGTAATTCTTTGTTGTGTGTCTCTCCACGTCCCTGTCCCTCCTCCTTTCTTTTTGTCATCTTTCTCTATCTGTCTTGTTCATGCCCCCCCTTATGTCAAAAGCTCTGCACAGACTGACCTCCATCTTGTTCTGGATCCAGGGTCCAATGACATTGGCCTGGTTGGCAAACTGTCGACGCAAACGCTCATTGTTCTGCTGACGGGCATGCTCCTCTATCAGAGCCTGGTCACGCTGGGGCACCAGCTGCCGCACCTACAGCCAGCGGGAGAGTGATGGCAACAATGTGTTAATATTAATTGAATCTAATGGAGGAGGAGGATTTCATGTCCTTGCTCATGACTGTTACTCATTACCTTATCCCATTTGGCATTAATCTCCTGGGGGTTGATGGTGGTGTAGGGGTTGGTGCCTGCCATGTTTACGTGATAGGTTTGCACAATTTTAGCAATCTCATTGTGGATCCCCAGAATGGCCAGACGCTCTTTGTCAGCCTCAGGCAGTGTGGCCTTGAACTGCTCGTGAGCTGTGCTCAATCCCTGAGACACAAATACAAATACATAATAAAAATATACAAGACACGAACAAGAAACAGGTTCATAGATATTTTTTTACAAATAAATTTGCTTTGCTTGTCCACACCTTTCAAGAAAATGTTCACAACTATAAATTCTCTGAAACAAAAGGTTAAATATGTTAAATAAACCAAGAACTCCATGTCAAAAATAACAACAAGCTACATTGTCTGATATAAGGCAAGGAAAGGCAAGGCAATTTTATTTGTATAACCCGTTTTCACAAACAGTTTGTCTCAAAGGGCTTCACATGGCATCATAACAACATCCTCTGCCCTTAGACCCTCACATCGACTGAGGAAAAACTCCATAGAAAACCCTTTTAACAGGGAAAAATCTGTTCAACAGAGGAGGGATCCCTCACCCAGGACGGACAGACGTGCAGTAGATGTTGTTAACATAAAACATGTAAGTTAATCCATATTAGTTCATCTTATAACATACAGCTATTCTGAAATTATTTTCTATAACTTTTCCAGGTTTTACATGATGTACATATATGAAACTTTTTCGATTCTTAATCTTAAAAAAAAGCTCTTTGAGAACATAAAGCATAGGTTAATATTGACATATTTCCATATACTAAATAGATACTATAAACCAACAGTACATTCTTTGGTGTCATACTTATATAAGTATTTATGTTAAATCAATAATGTATTACTTATAGGATTAGCAATGTCTATAGGTAATGCCTACATAAAGATCATTCTTTCATTCATTCTTTTTCTTTTCTATGACTCATAGGTGTAATATTTGCTTTCAGTTCTCCAAAACACATTTTGTGAACATAACCCCACATACTCCGTAACTGGTTTCATTGTTGCTTGGAGGGGAAAGACTCTTATTTATGTCTCTGCACTCACCTGGATTTCTTCAATGGTATGGACAATAAATGTATCCTGCAGGTCCTCCATTGCGCCCTCCATCCAGTTGTTGAATGGAGCAGCTCTTTTGGCAAATTCAAGATACAGTTGGTCGATGGTTTCAAGCAGCTTCTCAGTTCTCTGGAAGAATGTAGAACAAGATTACCGCAGTCGTGGCAACATTTGATTTGAGTTTACATGTTTTGACCTTTGGCTGAAAGGAGTCATGGAGGTTTACAGTATTATGGATACAAGGTTATATTTCATGCTTTAGAGGATCTTGAAGCCTGAAAATTTATGATGGAAAACACTTTCATTGCTAAATGTGTAATTATCTCTACACTATCCGGCATCATCGGTGGTTTTTTTTTTTCAGATATCCTAGGAGAAAACAGTCAGTCTCTTAACCTCATCTCACCTGCAAAGCCTCACTGCGTTTTTGGGTCAAAGCTCCCAGTGCGTCCCACTGGTCACAAATCCTCTGGCAGCGAGCATTGACACTGGGGGAGTCGTAGTAATCCAGCTCACTGAAGCACAAAAAAAGGGAAACGAGATGCTTTTTCATAGCCTGCAATCACAACCTGCAAGTTAACTGAAACTTAATCACAAAAATGACTTAATTTCTTTCCTCTTTGTTTGTGGAGTGAATTATTTCTATGCTAATTGCTTATCTTCTTTTTGCTTTTTAAGCATCTCCCAAGCTCTTGAGTGTGTCTTTTTATGTTCGGAAAACTGAAAAAAAAAATAGCTGAAAACACTTTGAAATTCACAGCATCAAAGAGAGGGGCAAAGGGAGGAGCAATACAACATTGACAGAACAGAAACAATGAAAATGGATGACAATCAATGTCTTTCTGAGTCAGTATGTCTTGAGTGTTGCTCCCACTTACAGGATAAGCATGAGACTGAGTCCATGTGGGCCTGCTCACTAAGTCCCAACCTATCTTATTTCTAATTGATTTACAACACCAATCAGTCAGAAATTGATCCACCCAGACCATTTTTTATGATCTCTCACTTTAACTCTTGTGCTATGGCTGCAATCTGCTCAACACGGTCTTGATGTGCAGCAAGGTCACTCTCAAAGGCCTCATGTTTCTTCAACAGGGCCTTGATCTCTGACAGAGAGGCTGTCTCATAGTCCCTCTTTTGCAGCATATCTTCCTTGCCTGTAGAGGGTCACAGAAAAAGTGAAAAATCAAGCAACACGATTTCAAATCTGTCAATACTGGTATCTGCTTGGATATACACTTGCTCACAGTAGTTTTGAAGGTATACTGAAACAATGAACATTCATCGATCCATCCATTTTCTACCGCTTATCCTGTTCACAGGGAGGGGGGGGGCTGGAGCCTATCCCAGCTGCCTTCCGGCGAGAGGCAGGGTACACCCTGGATGAGTTGCCAGGCCATTGCAGGGCCAACACATACAGACAGACAACCATTCACACACATAGCTATGCCTATGGTCAATTTAGTCCACACAGAATGACCACATGCTTGAGCCGGGGCTTGACCCCGGAACCTTCTTGCTGTGAGGCGACAGTGCTCCTCTGCACCACCCTGCCGCCCTCCACATGATTCTCTGTCAGATTTGTTCTTCATGTGGAGACTTCCTGGTTTGCTCAATCTGCTGTTTTCAAATTGACGTGTCATCCATCAGAAATAGACTTGCTACATGTTCCTTACAAAGCAGAATGCAAAACTGCTGCTGGGACAGGCCTGATGCACCGCAGAGCTTCTAATGTAAACCAAAACATTGATTAGAACACAGCTGACACACAGGTGGTGCAGTGGTTAGCACTGTCACCTCACAGCAAGAAGGTTCTGGCTTCGAGTCCCAGCTAGGGCACGGGATCTTTCTGTGTTCTGAGTTTGCATGTTCTCCCGGTGCCTGTGTGAGTTCTCTGCGGGTACTCCAGCTTCCTCCCACAGTCCAAAGACATGCAAATGGGGACTAGGCTGATTGGATACTCTAAACTGACTGTAGGTATGACTGTGAATGGTTGTCTGTCTATATATGTTGGCCCTGCGATGTACTGGCGACCCGTCCAGGGTGAACCCCGCCTCACGCCAAAAAGCTACTGGGATAGGCTCCAGCCCCCCGTGACCCTTAACAGGGTAAATGAAAGAACATGGATGAATGGAAGACACACTTTAATGTAGCAGGGAATTTTTCCATTGTAAGGAACATTCCTTCACCAATTTTCCATACATTCAGTACCTTCGGTCCAAGTTTCATGGATGGCAGCTTTCTGGCGGAATTTCTCCGCCAGGTGGTCAAGCCTCTCTAGTCTGCGGATCTCATTGAGGAGCCACTCTTCATAACCCTTCTCTGCTCCTTCTAGATTGCCCCACGCATTGTTAATGTCCTGGAGAAGATATGTGAAGACCAAAAATCAAACATAAATACATTATATGTAAATTGGTCTTTGACAAGAAAGACAGAAAATTTATTTGTCTGAAAAACAACCTTCTATTAGCTTTTTGAGCTCTTGTGTATCATTTGACGTGTATGCTGTAAAATTGTGCCAACTGACTGCTGCTGACCCACCGACACCATCTTGCCCTCGGAAGGCATGAATGCAGGCCTGTTGCTGAGCCTCAGCTTAGTCTGCAGGGTGTTGAAGTTAATCTCCAGCTGGCACTTCTCCTGCACTTTGGGCGGCTTGTGGAGGCGGCGGTAATCTCTGAAGTCCTCCAGCTTCTGCTGCATTGCTTGCATGGTGTTCTCAGGCATACGGTTCTCCAGCCATGGAATGGTACGGCGGATCCACTCCAATAGCTGTTGAGGAGTTGTGGTAGTGGTGATGACAGCGTGTGTGTGTGTGTGTGTGTGTGTACGTGTGTGTGTGTGTGTGTGTGTGTGTGTGTGTGTGTGTGTGTGTGTGTGTGTGTGTGTTGTGAAGGATCAGAATAAGAGAAAGAGCAAGGAGGAAAAAAGTTCAGAGCAATGAACATGCAAAGAGATGCATGGAAATGAAAGATGAAAGGAGGATCAGGGTTGATGTAGTGCGTGTAAATAATGTGGAAGATAAAGGTAGAATACCAGTGAACACTGGCAATTTGTGTGATTTTAAGAACGATTTTAAGTCTGTACATTTTAACCCCATTCATTTTGTCTGACTGTACTTGCCATTAACCATTATTGTGTGTATCTTTCATAGCAAGCCTCAATAAAGCAAGAAAATTACTTGTCACAGTGAAAATTAAATGATGGATTCACCCTCTTAATGATGCATTAGAGTACTGGTGAGACATTCTGAAATTCATGTCAGGTGACGATATAATATCAGATGTCTTAACTGTCCACATGCAGGCTTTTCAAAGCAATCCACACATTCAATAGTTGTTGCTGTTAAAAGTAAAATAAAGGCAATTTCATCCTCCCTATGATCCCGATGTTCCCTATGACCATGTGGATGGTTTTAAAACTCTTTCAAGATATTCAATGTACTTTGTTGTGGTAAAGATAAATTGTAAATAGCAATATCCTTTTGGCCACAAATGAAATCAGCCTAGGGCTGCACGGTGGTGCAGTGGTTAGCACTGTGGCCTCACAGCAAGAAGGTTCCGGGTTCAAGTCCCGGCTCGGCCACGGGATCTTTCTGTGTGGAGTTTGCATGTTCTCCCCGTGTCTGCGTGGGTTCTCTCCGGGTACTCCGGCTTCCTCCCACCATCCAAAAACATGCAATTGGGGACTAGGCTGATTGAATACTCTAAATTGACAGTAGGTATGAATGTGAGTGTGAATGGTTGTTCGTCTCTCTCTATGTTGGCCCTGCGATGGACTGGCGACCTGTCCAGGGTGTACCCCGCCTCTCGCCCGTTGACGCTGGGATAGGCTCCAGCCCCCCCGCGACCCTTAATGTGTAGGAATAAGCGGAAGATGACGATGGATGGATGGAAATCAGCCTATAATCTTGAAAGATGTGCAAGCGCATATATCGATCCTAAAAATTGACATTTAATCATGACAATCATTGAATATGCCTGGTTGGTTACAAATATGAATAGATGTGCCACGAAGGAGGACTGGTTGCAAACAACTGTCGCAGAGGATCCAGTGTGGCACAGCTCTATTTTTAAGTCTCTATTCTGACATTAACTGCAATCAGAAATTCAGAAATTGCTTTTGCTTTAATCTGTGTAATATCTTAAATTTTTGGAGAAGATGGGATTCCTGGGATAAATCATAAATGAGCTAAAACAGGCAAAAACACTTCTGTGGTCTTATAATCATCCTTAGTACACATCAGACTCAAAGCATTAATGTTTGCCTGACTGCTTCTCCATCTTAATGCACAATGTTGGTGTCTCTATCACTGAACCTACACTGAGCACAAACTCCCCCAGGGTGTGGAGGCGGGAGGGTGGTTTTGGGTATGGGGTAGAGGGGGAGAATAGAGGGCTGAAGGATGTGTGGGAAAAGTAAAGGATAATAGATAAAGGATAATAGAGGTGTGCTCACATCGCTGGCCAGCTTCTCATAGTCCTCCATCAACTGCTCATTCTCTTGGTTGACAGCCAGCACCTTGCAGATCCTGTTGGCCGCCGTCTCCGCCTGGATGGTAAGGACAAGGGGAGAATATTGTGAGACAGAGGGACAGGGACTTCAATGGCATCATTATGGAGCCTCTGCATCCACAATGTTATTTCTTTGTGTCTGTAATTTTTTTGTTTCTGCAAATATCCTTCAAAAGGACCCACAGAAGTACTAAAGAATTTTACGCAAATTAGTCATTTTGAAGATGAAGCAATAAATCAGCAAGGATGCTGCATGTAAATAAAAACAAATATGCATCTCTTTAGCACAGTCTGGGCTTCCGTTGCACTATGAATGTCACCAAAAATGCCCACAGATTAATAATATGTCTGTGTCTCTTGCGAGGGACTCTGGAGAGCAATTCAATGCGCAACTCTTCAACAAGGACACACTTGTCGTCAGCTATAGGGGCAAATTCCTCAGTGCACCACTGGTTTTTCATAGACCTGTAACATTATTTTGACTTCTCAACCTACAAACTGGTAATTCTGACTGAGAACTGAAGAGCGATGACAATAAAACAGCCCAATGGGGAAGAAGAGAGACTTCTTTAAGATAAGATAACAATTCTTCAACATGACTTGTCAGGCTTCATCACTGGTATGAGTAAATTTCTAAAACAACATGTAGACACAGTGGGTTAAAGATGAGTAAATGTCAGCATTTTTTTAAGTATACGAAAATAAGAGAAAGAAATGAAAGCGGCATGCAGCAGCAGCTAGCTCTTTAGATCATATTTTAAGTCACTGAGATGATATATAAAGTGAATGAATATCAATTTCCCTCCAATGGGTAAGGAGAACAAAATTAATAGATCTGAAGGGACAATGGCAGCAATGAATCCCCCAGCAGACTCCTTTTACAGAGATTCAATCGGATGGACTCCTCCTTCCTCCTTTCCCAGTTGCTCTGAGCTCCTAGCCTCTTTTGTTTTAAGATCACATGGGAAACTTGGCTCTGTCAGAAATGTGCTCCAGGAGCTTCAGCAACAGCGGTTATGCTTCCTTAAATGGAGAGCCGAGACATACAGGTTGCGCTTCAGTGAGCAAATGTTTGCACACTGGGCATGTTTACTGACAGCTGGGACTTCTTTTATGAATGACTTTGTTCTGACATCAGTGGTAGCAGGCAGCATACTGGAAGGATTGACGAAAGCAGGAAATATCTTGGAGGGCATCTACAAAATTCAAATGTGCTTATAAGAACTACTTTGAGTATATTTCATTGCCTGTACAGGAGTTAGAGTGGCCATAAAAATAATTTGATTCCAAGTAAAATCAATCTCTGTGCATGATTAAACTGTTTTAAAGCTGTCTTCACACTGACAGATATTTTACAGAAAACATTCAGTCCTTTCGATTTACTTGAATTCAAGTAAAATGTAACAATTTAATAAATCATCTTAAAATAGAGACACTGAATATAACATTACAAAATATGATGGGTACCACAGGTCATTAAACCCTAAAATTAAAGAAAAAAAAAAAAAAGACCCAAATGTTTTCTGTGGTCCTGACCCTCCATGTAGCCATACGAATGTCCACTATTTTATATGTTAATAGATACACTGTTATTTCCGTAACGTCTCCAAATTTCACCATAAAATTATTTTTAGAACATTAGGTCATAGAATCCTTATTCCCACACAGAATAGACAAGTGACAAAGAATTCTATAAATACCTTCAAAACAAAGGTTTGTGCTATTATATCAGAGGAACAGGTTCTTGGTTCCTTGAAAGCAATACATCAAAAACGAGAGGCACAAACTGAGGCTATCATGGATCTTTTTTAACATGAAGTAACGATTTCCATATTCAGATCCGGCCAGCAAATAGCAATGAGCACAATGGAATTTAAGGAGACATTTTGGCAATGAAAGTATTATTCAAGGTGTTACTCACTGCTACTTTACAATGCTAAATTCATGCCAACACTGTGAAAATGTGTGCAAGCCTGTGGTGGGTTCCAGACTACGTTATGGGAGCTGTGTGATGAGTCTACATTATTTTCCACAGACATCTTTTGTGAGGCATGACTTTGGCATCAGGCATTCTTTGGAGATTGTAATAACTTTATCCTGGCAGGAAAGAGATAGAAGCAAGCACACATATAAGATTTGGCTCCCAGTGCATCAGGTTTACTTCCAGGCAGTATGCTGGAAAAGTTATCATGTGTTCCTAGGGTCTCTTAATGAGCTCATTCATGATTTATTGTCCAGACGTTAAGAATGTTGTTCCATAACATGCTCGTTGTGTTATCCGTTCCATCTTTTCCACTTGATTAGCTACTGCAGTGCTTTTAGTTGTCAAATGCTTGTTGCTAGTTGATATGACAAACAAAATTTCACTTCATAAATCCAGCACATTATCAGGAATTCAAAATGTCTATTAACCTGATGAACATCCAAAATCCACTCTCCTTTTGGCTCTAGTTTTGGCTATATCATCTAGCAGTCAAATGTCTGTCTCTTTGACTGCTAAAATGTCTGCCTTCACCAGCCTATCATTAATTTTGTCTGCCATCAGTGCTGGCCATCGAGGGTGTAGAAGCCATTGTCAGATCATTTAAGGGTTAAGGACACGCAAGAGCAGTGGAGGTGAACAAAAGAGAAAGATGTGAGCCACTGAGGAGCTAAGTCAAGCTGTTAAGAGCAGTAGAGTTGGGCTGATCAAATCTCATTTCACGATCACTGTTCAAATAATAAATCAGACACTTCTGTATTTTGTAGTAATGATAAATATTACTAAAGAGCCCTGGAGTGGCCAAGAGAGAAAATTATGTATATATATATATATATATATATATATATATATATATATATATATATATACACACACACACACACACACACACTGTATATATATATTCAAGTCATTGAAAACAAATACTTTGTGGCCATAAGAGATACTAAAACTTGTTCCCTCAATTTGATTAATTTTTGGCAAAGAGATATAAATTCCTTACTCCGAGTTAAATTATATCCTTCCAATAATCTATGACAACAGGTTCTATCATGTTGACACAAATTGATTTAACAGTGGGAACAAGTTGTATCCCTGGCCACATGAATAAAACTGATGGGACAAGTTTGACCTCATAGCCATTAATTAATCAAAATACGGGAATAAGTTAAATCTTGTGTCCATTAACTGCTCAAATTGAGGGAACAGGTAAATACCTTATGGCTACAAATAATTCAAAGTGAGGGGGCAAGTTATAGATCTCATGGCCATAAATTCATCAAATTTAGGGGACAAGAGTTAAGGTTTTGTTTCTTTCTATATAGCTCCAATTTTTCTTCTAGCTATAGCCAATCTGGAGCTTGCATTTCAGAAAAATGAAGAAAACACTTCCAAAAGCGACACAAATTCCCCTGAATTCACTGATTTACTGAAAGTAAAACTGTTACCCACCTTAAAATGTGACATAAATTAATAAATAGTTAATTAAAATACATAAAAAACTGAATCAGTTAAAAAGTTACATTTGATTCACCAAGAGTAAAATCTGATGATTAAACTGTATAAATAAGCTCATTTATTTGAAATATGTTCATTTAATCCATTGAAAGTCAGTTAAAAGCAGTCGGAAAGCTCATTAAGTGGAAACGATTAAAAGTACGGCTGTTAAAAATGATGTTTTTTCCCCTTTAAGGGATTTGCAGCCTCTTGTCTTTAATAACAACGTGCACACTGCACAGCGCGACAGGGAGCAGGGGATAGCTGGAGATGAGAAAAACACAAAAATTAACTGATAAAATACCGTGAAAAGTTTACTGAAGACCTGAAAGAGATTCCCTTTTTCTGCAACTTCTACGCATGTGGATAAGCAAAGAGCTAATGTTGAAGTGTGTGGAAGAAGTCATGAATTCTGCTAAGCGTTAATGTTCTTTTTTTATTTATTATGGAGATCAAATGTGAATTAATACATGTTGTGTCGATGACAGACTTTATGTGCTTTTAAAATGTTTTATTTTGTTTAAAGGACAGTTTTTTAAATTAACAATGTTTCTCTGTAATCATGTTTTCCTTGATGAGTGACTTAGCAGTAATGTTAATATGCACATACTTGCAGATTTGCAGTATTATTCCATGTATATAGGATAATTTAGTTCATTTCTGTTCCATGTTGTGTTGGGAGACGGCACACACAATGTGTGGTACAAGATGGCGAGCCAGATCCATTGACCATGTTTCCAGTAATGACAACTCATCTTCATTGTGCCAGTGTGGACATACCGCATTCGAGCAGTTGGTAAACTCGCTGCCAGAATGGTAGGAGTGTTGGATCCTTTTTTTCCCCCTTTATTCAAAGTGAACTGAGTCATAGTAAACAGCTCTAAACTGAACTGAAACTGACAATATAATTGGAATTGAATTTGAATTGAAGTTGAAATGTTACATGTTCATAATCATCATTGTTATGGATGAGACATGATTGTGTTACAATTCATTTTCATTTGGGAATTGTAGATTTATTTTCTTAACTGTGAAGGGGAGGAAGAGTTAACTCAAGAATATAACTTAACTCAAAATAGGTACAAACCTTAAACCTAAAACAAGACTACTCATAGACCAGTCTAAAATAAGACAAAGAGTTTAATCTAGAATAGAGAGCTTAACCTAACTAACTGCACAAATTAGGTGGTTCTCTGAACTAAGCTGTTTCTAATATTAAAGGAAAGAGCCTAAAAAAGAAAGAGTGAAACACCTTTATTTTTCTATCTTTATTTTACCTGCAGGGGTTTTTGAACAGCTGATAATGAATATTATTTTTGTCTTAAATCTGTGTCCAATTTAGTAAAATGCCAGCTATTGTATTTAAGTATATCATCTCTGGTCTAATTTTTGTGTTATTTCCCCACTCCTTCAGAACCTAGAACTGGTCCAGTAATTTAAAGGGTTGTATCAGTGTTACTAGTGTGACGTCACCATGGAGCTAAACAAATTTTGGCACAAATGGCTGATCTGCCATTCTCCCCCAGCTTGTTCACTAGATAGTTCATTATTGTTTGGACATTCTTTTTAAACATAGTTTCTCACCTTTTGCTTTCCTGAGAACGCGTGGTAGTAACACGACACATAAGTCATGACCGCTTTCTCATCTGGCCTCAAGGTGCTAATGATATCTGCCCAGGGACAGAGGAAAGGGAGAGGATAGGGGGGAGAAAGAGAAATGCACAATAGTAAAAGTGTGCAAAGACAAAAGGGCCAGAAAGAGGCGCAATCATAAGAGGAGGCAGTACAGGGGGCACAAGTAATCTCCAGTCTTCCTACACTTACTTTGCAGTAATTTTGCCAAAGAATTATTTGACTTAATTTGAAGTGGGAAGTGAATGAACAAAGTAAAACATGTTTTAATATACTGCAGTTTAAATAAAATTGAGTTAAAGCTAAATTTCTATCATAAATGTCTATAATCAGAGCTCAGTTGGAGATTTGTATCTAACATCTGCCAACAATTAAAATGCAGAGATTTTTAGTCAGAGCTAAAAAACAACAACAACAACAACAACAACAATGTTCTGTCATAGCATCACCGCATCCAAAACTTGACACTTTGTTGTTTCACTAAACTTTGAATGATACCACTTATCTGTCAGACAAAATTTAGGACCATTTCTTAGATCTTTTTTCGCCGCTCCCAGTGAGGCCAACCTTGCATCTCCTTCGTGCTAGTTACAAACAGAAATTTTTGGGCCTGCTTCTGTAAACACAGCTGTAGTAAAACTGCTGGAATTGTATAACCTCTGCTTCTGACAGCAGCTAACAGCACAGTCTGAAGCCTGATGTGTGCAAAGGTGGCTGTCACACAAACACTTATTGTCATTGAAGAAATTTTGATAAAACACTTTTTTTTCCAGAGAAATAGACTCCCCACAAAAGGCAGTCATTAAACTAAAACAACAGCTTGATGCTTGACTTTAAAATGGAGGTTTAATTTCAATCATTTTCCTACCCTCCAGTTAAGCTGTTGCGCTCTAGACTGAATGTAACCCTCCATTCTAAATGTTACATCTCCCCCGTCATGCAAAACTTCAGGCTACATTGTTTCTCTCCTTCAGCAGCCATCAACATTAATCAGACAAACTTTGCTACACCTCCCACTTCCCTTCGCATCTGTTAAACAAAATTAAAACCTCATCAGGAGGGAATATGGGTGCTTGCAGGGCACAAACAATGAGGCAGACCGGAGACACTCTTGTGCACATTGCCTCTAAAAGAAGTAACATCCCATCATGCATTTGGTGGTGTGAACCATGCAGAAATTGAACGAGGGTGACCCCTGCAGGGAAGGTTGTGCACTGGAGGGAGAGAAGAGCACTGTTAGGAAAAACACCTGGAGGTAGAAACAAGTGAGGTGGGGAGTGAAGAGAAAAGAGACGCTGTATCCAGGATACCTTCTGAGCGCCCGAGAAGGCGTGGTAGAAGCTAGAGACGTAGGTCATGATGGCCTTCTCATCCGGACGGGCAGTGCCCACGATGTCTGCAGGGAAGAAAGTAGGTCAGACGGGGAATAGAGGATGGAGGAATGTGGAGGTGGTTAAAAAAGCACATATAAATGATGAAAAGGGAAGTAAAGATGATGAACACCTTCAAAAAATTGAAAAAATACAGGGGGATACAACAACACATTGCATCAATTTATGGGAGGGGGGGTGTTCCTTACTTCTGTAAATGCAACTGAGTGCGTCAGGGATAAGGTATTTTTGTAGACTGACCTGAAAGTCAGCATCACCATGGTTTCCATTAACCAAAAACTAATGGGTTTGTTACATTGGATTACAGATTACTTTAAATAAGATCTGTGGTGAACAAATATTTATGGGATATTTTATTCAGCAAGATAATCTCAACAAATGAACACCAATTCAATGCGCTTTGAAGCTGCAATGAAATTGTTTTAAATGCCATTGCCTTGTAGAGAGCACTGACAGGAGTACTAACACAAAAGTTTTTGATGGCACGCAGACAGAACCTCGGGACTCAAACCCAGGACCTTGTTGCTGTGAGGGAACAGGGCTAACCACTGAGCCATGGTGCTGCCCATCGGAGAAGTTACACCTATATGGTCATAATGGTCAGCATCCATCTGACCAGTAACACTAGCTTCACCATGCTGGTCTTTCTTTAATTGACCAATTCAACCAGTCAACTAGCAACATATATGATGTCAGTTAAGCTTCGCACCTCTATTTTCCATGGGATGACCATTAATGTCCACAACAGCCACTGCAGTCTTTTTCAGATACTTGTAAGCAACTGCTGTTTTTCAGACATACAAAAATCTTAACAATTCACAAGTGTGGTATTTACTGATATACTTCATCTTGTACAATGAATGTAAAAATATTTTAAGCTTCTGTTTACCACACATAACTTGGAATTTGAAACAGTCAACAATGCATAATTAGTTCTAGGACTCATTCCCATACTGCTCTGTATGTCTCAGATACACACAGAAACATTGATTTTTCAACAACTGAATGAGAAGAAAATCCCATATTAAGATTCGGGCTAATGTAAAAACACTTACGCACGACTAAAAGTATAAACATGGAGAGAATAGCATTCACATTCAGTAAAATGGACAAGCATAAACAGCTACCTGCATGTGCAAAATATACACTTTCAAATATGTTCCACATTGAACAGCTTCCCACATCTGAAGTCAAGGTACCTAGAAATACTGTAAAAAGTCATCAAAAATAAACGCTAGCATGAAGTCTGTCTTATGTCACAGTTGTTATTCAGAACATGATGTCCCTCACAATCTTTGCATCTTTTTCATGAAAACACATCACTCCCATCACTGCCAGCAAAGGGGAGGTTCATGCTATATCAGAGATGGTGAAATTAGTGAGAATGTAAGGAATGTGCTTGCAGTGATTTCTTGAAGCTCTTCCCATATTTGTACCTTTGAACACCTGGCTAATTGCTGCAGAATGCAGGCATGGTTACAGATTACAAGTTACATGTGACAAGTTGCAGAATCTTGGGGTCTGCCAAACTCTCAGGAATAGCTCCTCATCCCATTCAGAATTTCTGAACAGCACTTCTGTTCTCATTGTCATTCTCAGTGGTACTTCCCAGAGATGCTGACTTGAGTTGCAGGCACATGTGACTTGAGACTTTACATAAGGTTTTTAGGACTTGTGAATAACCTTTGTGTGGCACATTAAAAAATAAAGAAGTATAAGCCTAGTTGCTGAATGTCATTCAGTATCTGTCTGGTGGGCATTGCCAAAGAGGTGTTGCAGCAACAAAACCATGGCAAGCAACAGCAGCATCAGTGACATTTGTTGAAACTTTTCACAACAAAATCTTGACACTATGTGCAAACAAACAAACTGCTTTATGCAACATTTGTGATGTTAAAATACAGCTGGATTGACCACAATAAACTTGAGAATGCACCAGAATAGGTCAGTCATTTGGTAATGTGAAATATTAAAGCGTAATATATTAGCAAAAAATGTTTAAAATGAGCTCAGCTCTATCAGTCACATATTTGCTTACTACTAGCTTTGTGGGATGTTAACTTGATTTGATTGAAGTTGGCTGACTATCTTTAAAAGAGAAATGTTTTCCATTGCGGGCTTGGACATGAAAACTTCATTCCTGTGTTGCAACCTGCTGGCTGAGACAAATAAATGATGGGGAGAATTTGGAGAAAGGGGAGATAAATCTAGCCATGGGGTGACTTGAATGAACTGGCATGAAAAGATCTGCAAGTATCTGCTACATCCCTCTTTGCCTGCCTACCTTCTGCATCCAACATCTTGGGGATGTCTAGGTACTTCTCTGCCACATCGAAGGCTGTATTCAGGTTGGTCATGGGGTCATCCTATCAACAGCAGAAATGATACATCATCAGCACATTTATACTCTTTCATTTATGCTGAATACAAATTTTATACCTGAAAAAGTATGTTTTGATCATGAAGGTTAATAAAAGATCACCTTGGTTGTCATACAAATCTTCCACAAATAACAACAAATGCTTAAGATTGATGAATAAGACCACACTGTATACATTTTGAACAGCTGCTTCACCTAGTTTGAGGAGAAGAGCAAAATTATTAATTTACTGTTTGGTTTTCTGATTGTATATTTTTTGCTTGTTTTTCAAAGCATTTGATTCACTGACATCCATCACTGGTCAGGTTCTCTCAAATGTCTGCTAACCTTGCGCAGTTTCCCGTAGTCAATGAGCTCTGGACGGTGTCGGTGAATGAGTGCACAGAAACCCAAACCATCTTTCCAACTGGAAGAAAAAGAGTAAAATGTGTAAAGAAATTGTTGTGAGGTGAAACATAATGCAATTATGAAAAGGAATCTGACTTCCATCTTTTATCATGACCATTCCTCCCATATTTCTCATATTAGGTTCATATTACACACCCAATTTTTATTTTCAGAATACATTGCTGCCTAAGGTGAAATTTAGGGCAAAGTTACAGAGCTAAGAAAACCCCATTTCACCTAAGGGTTGAGGTCATTGCTGTGCTTGAATTAACATTATCATTAGTTAACAATAATAGTGAACAACATTGAATGTACATTATCTAGCAAACTTGTATAAAGTCATCTTCATCAAGCAGATCAGCAGTAATACGATCATTCATTCTGAATCATTATATAACCAACCAAATGAAAAGAAAGCCGCTCATACACAGCACTTTCAAGAAAGGAATCTTAAATCTCACCCTCTATAAATGTACGCTGAGACAGAATGGGGAACCAGATTGTTACGCCTCGGATTCACCAGTTGGGGTAGTAACAGCACAAAATCAATGTCTGTGTGACAGTGATCGCCAGAACAATGGAACAGCTCATTTAAAATGCTGATTCAGAAGAGGTTACAGATTGCCTCATACAGAATGACAAGATGCAATACATAAATAAATTCATATCACATTCATCACGGAATTGTTTAGTACTGTTCAAACAAACACAGCATCGTAATAGTGCAGTACTTCACAATGATGCTACATTTTTTTTCTGCTAAATAGCTTAAGTCTGAGATCTAGTTTTATCTCCCCCAACTCCTGGCTCCTTAATTCTAAAATGCTCATTATGAGGAAAATAAAAATTTTTGAAAAATTTTGTTTTCTAAAACTGACACAGATGAAAGCCACTAGATGAGAGTAAACCAAAACAAGACAAATGCACATCATAAAGGTACTGTACAACAATGACTTAGAAAGCAGCATAGAGTGATAATTCTCCGTGGGTTTGTTGATATGAGGGACACATTTCACTGATACATACTTATTCTTAATCAGTTTTTGGTATGAAAATATTGTAATAATAATATTTCCAGCTAAAGGCAAACAGACAAAAATAAAAGTACATATGAAAGCTGAACTCTAATGCACCATGCTGCTTAATTAAGATTTATAGAAAAAAAGGATTTTTCTGCAATTCAAAGGCCATGTTTTATCAATCTTTAAGACTTATTTATAGTTTGGCCTTCTCTGTTGCAATGATTAGTGGCCTTGATGCCAGTATGTAATCCATTTGGGAGAGGATTAATGGATGCTCTCTACTGTCCGGGTAACAAATTTGTGAGATGGGTTATTTAAATGAGTTCCTCAGTGGGCTGAAATGTATGAGAGGGGCTTTTATAGGACTTTTCTAATGTACCAGGAACTGCCATGGCTTGACAAATAACTACACTCTTTCCTCATCTACTTCACATCTCTCAACTGAGATGCACTGTGATCATCTCTTAGAGAGACCACATCAAAGGTCTGGCTTCTGCTCTGCCAGCCCCTCTTCTGCATCCCCGGGATCATCTGTCTCTCACTTTGCCTTCTTCTTTAGCTTTCATCCACATCTGAGGATCTAGGGGTCTTCTTTCAATAATTCAACATGCATGAAGTCACAGAGTGACAGGAATTTAGGCATAACTAAACCCACTCTGAGCACATGCAGGCACTTAAATAAAAACAAGGAAGGATCTAAACTCATGTCCACTACTTCAGTTTTCTAATTACGGTGTTTGCTTCGAACAAACCAACTAATGAGTCAAAATGCTTGCACTTACTCCCACCTACTCTTCCGCTGAGCTGGACTGCTTCTAATAATCAGGTTTTATTTGAGAAGGTATAACATTTTTATCTCACATCCACTCATGAGTTTTCAAAGCCTGAACAAGCAGACCTTTGAAACTCTGCTGTACCTTGTATAAGATTACAAACTCCAGAGGGGTTTTTGTTTTTTTGTTGCTGTTGAGCTGTAAAAACTCAGACGTCTGTGCTCAATGACATGGTTACTGTACTTGGCTGACTGTATTTGAAGTTCTTTGCGTTGTTATCTAAGCTTTTGAATGTTTTGATTGGCCTTGCACAGTGTCAGTGAAACTCTTAAGTACAAGGGTGCCTGTGAATGTAATATTACTTTAAATGATGGAGAACTGCAAACCTCGACCCCACAAGTTTCAGTTATCATTTTACAAATATGTGAAGCCTCCATCATCTTCCTGTGTGCAGATTACATAAAACAAGTACAGAATAGAATGCCCTTATTGACACTGTATGGTGCAGATGCAACGAAATTGGGGTGCAGCTCCAATAGAAACATAGATAAGTAAGTTTAAAAAAATACTCTATAAGTAAAAAGAAACATTATACAAGCTAAAGAAAATACTACACAACAAGAAATGTAGACTTTAGATTTAAATTGTACAGTGTAAATGGCAAAGTAAGGCCCACATGTTTTATGCACAGTGGCAGCAGTGTGGAATGAGTGCCTGTGTTATTTTGAGTTCAGTGCTGTGATGGATTGTGGGAAGAAACTGTCTCTGAGTCTGTTGGTTCTGGTCCTGATGGACCAATAGCATCTGCCAGAGGGCAGTAGGTTGAAGAGGTGCTGGGTGGGGTGGGTGCTGTTGTCTATGATTCCCTCAGCTCTTCTGAGGCAGCAAGATGTGTAGATGTCCTCCAAGGAAGAGGCTCAAGGGGAAGGGGCAGCCGATGATTCTCAATGCTGTCTTGACCACTTGCTGGAGCCTCTTCTGCCTCCATGTAGTAAGAGAACCACACTGTGATGCAGTAAGTTAGAATGCTCTCGATGGTCGAGCAGTAGAAGGTCACAAGCAGCTTCTGGCAGATGTTGACCCTCCTGAGCACTCTCAGCAAGTGAAGCCACTGCTGTGCCTTCTTGATGACAGCAGAGATGTTTCTGGAGCAGGAGAGATCAGCGGAGGTTATGGTGCCCAGGAAGGTGAAGGTGTGGACCATCTCCACGTGGTCTCCATTGATGTGAATGGAGGCTGGATCTGTCCTGTGGTTCCTGAAGTCAAGGATGATCTCCTTTGCCTTTGTGGTGTTCAGAGCCAGGTTGTTAGCTGAGCACCACTCAGATAGCTGATCGGACTGGCCTAGATGTGGAAGTTGTATGGCTCTGTATGCATGTTTGATGTTTGTGTAAACATGGTCTAATATGTTTTCCCCTCTGGTTGCACACTTAACATGCTGATAAAATTAAGGAAGGACAGACTTTATGTTTGCCTGGTTAAAATCACCAGCTATGATGTGTATGCCATTGGGGTGAGATCACTGTAGAGTGTTTATAGTGTTGGAAAAAAGAGAGAGAGCGATGCTAATGTACAGTGCCAAAGTGTCCAGTATCCAGTCATCATCCTCATTGTCATCATCCTCATTGCCATCATCTTATACCAAGCACACTTTGACACTGTACATGAGCATAGCTCTCTCTCTATTGTCCAGTGCCAAAGTGTCCCGTATTCAGTCATCATCCTCATTGCCATCATCTTATACCAAGTGCATTTTATACCATATTGTATGCCATTTGTGATTTCTTGCTTATTTTGTGTGTTCTTCTTTTTCATCACCATGGCTTCCTCTGATAATGGACAATACTCCTGATACTCCTGCTCTATATATCAATATATTTGCTTTGCTGGCCATATTGTCCTTCAAAAGTTTTTCTGCAACTGATAGATGATAGGTATTTTCAAGTGTGTTTCTATTGATTTATTCTGACACGGTGCACAAACCCCTATGAACACAGATTTTGCTAGTTAAAAAAATTCTTTAAAAATTATTGTTAATGCAGTACTGAATCTAGCCACTGATTTAATCTGTCATAGTCCAGTGGTGCCTCCTCATTTCCTTGTTGTTTCCACTGTTTTCCCCTCCCCTTTTGTGTCTTGTGTGTCTTGGGCTGCGTCCAAATTGCCAAGTGGCAACCTACATCCTACTGCTACAACCTACAGCTACAGTCTACTTCTACAACCTAAACACGGCAGCACCATTCAGACACCCTAGAAGATTGGTGGTGAAGCACGACCTCTGCTGGCAGAGGACAGATACCGCAATTAGGTAGACAGCATCAACGAAAGCCCCACCTGCTGGCCTGACTGTCGTACTGCACTCCACTCTGAGCGCACCCTTCATTCATTCTCTATTATTAAGCACATTAACACACCTGTAAAGTTGGCTTGTGGGTCCACAAGTTTTTAGGGGACGAAGAAGAAGTCCGCGGTGCATTGTGAGCCATAGGTTGCTCCGTAGGATGCACCTGAACTGACCTACAATGTGGGCGTGTTTAGGCTGGAATTTAGGCTGCAAAGTAGGTCGCTACTCGCGCCAGTTGTGGTTTCGGACAGCCTACGACCTACTCTGCGACCTACGATCCGACCTACTTGGCAATTTGGATGCAGCATTGTTTGTCCTCTCTGAATGGGAGTGGCCATCCTCCTAATCACCAGTTGCCAACCTGACTCACCTGCAACCAATCCACTAATCAACTCAAGCAGTATATCTATCTCGGCTCTTCATTCAGTCTTCACCAGATTGTTGTCCCTGCTACAGCAGTAGTTAAGTTCAGGCCGCCGCTCTCTGCGCTAACCTGTTTGTCTGTGCTGAGGACCATTGCCACCACCACCTGCCAGTAATCTGCCTGCCTGCTTATCCACCTGTTCTCCAGCCAGCCCACCTCGCTTGCCCTCAGCCATCACATCACTCTCTACTTCAGCTTGAAGCCAACACTGGCATATATTTATCTTATCCAGGGGTGCTAAAACTAACTTCATGTAAAAACTGTAATGTATTCAAACAAACTGAATCTGTGGCCTGTGTGCTGACAACAGGATGGAGTCGATTACACTGAAAAATCAAATAAACCATTGTGGGCCGGATCCAAAAAAATGGATTGCACTTACTTAAGGCATCACAATTTGTGCAGAATTAGCATGCACAATCTGCACAATGTAATTTTCACCCTGTGGGGGAGTACTATGAGTATGAGGTGGATGGCTGGATGTGTATATGAGCAAAACAAACTGCATGTTATATAGTATATGCATTTCCCTTCAAACTTGAGGACTCAGACCACTTTCTAGTACACTTCAGCTCTAATAGGGTCTCAGTCCTATCTCTGTTCACACTTCTTCTCCCCTCTAGAGATCTCAGACCCTTTACTGCTTTGCATTGTTGGTACAGTAGATTTTACTTGGAACAAAATTACTACAACATATAAAAGAAACCACATAAATGCAATTAAATTACAACTAACTAACCCTAGCCCACACAAATAGGGAAAAGCAGACTAGATTCAAGTGGAAAGCAGTGGCTGCAGCATTGTTGCAAGCAATCTCTGCATGTCACTGAACAGCACAAACAAGTGCATGCCAGCCAACTGAACAATGCTCAGTCCTTTTTCCATTTACTTTTTCACATAAGTCATTTCCACCAACCGCAAACACATTCGCAAACCGTTCTGGTTCGCAGAAGGTGTTGAAAACGTAAACAGGAGAATGAAGTCAGTGCCCACAAAATTCTCTTCATCCCAAGGTCGACCTGAGAGAGAACATTGATCCTCCCGATGACAATTAATTACGTCCCTGGGACGACGGGGCATCGTTAGTTTTAATCCTTTGCTGAAGGTCACGGCCTGATGAAGCCAACAGGACCACATTATCCACAAAAAGCATAGATCCAATACTGCAGCCATCAAACCGGATCCCCTCAACACCCGGGGGCGGCATGGCTCAGGGGCAGAGTGGCCGTCTAGCAACTGAAGGGTCGCTGGTTCAATCCTTGACCCCAGTGACCATGTCGAAGTGTCCTTGAGCAAGATACTGAACCCATAATTGCTCCTAATGAGTAGGTTGGCGCCTTGCATGGCAGCCTTCACCATCAGTGTGTGTGTGAATGGGGGAATGAGATAACATTGTAAAGCGCTTTGAGTGCCGCTAAGGTAGAAAAGCGCTATATAAAATTCCATTAGTCCATTTACCACCCTGGCTGCACTTAGAGATTCCATCCATTAAAGTTATGAACAGAATCAGTGACAAAGGGCAGCTATGGCGGAATCCAACCTACAGTTTCCTTTTAATATCAATCTCACTGACGACATGATTTACCTGTAGTCCATAGGGCTTTTATTTTGCAACTCTCATTCAGATTAGACTGAAATTTCTTGGGTTGCACCCTGGTGTGATGTAGTGTTATTCTGAAGTAAAACAGGTCTAAGGAAACAGACTTTTTCCTTTTAATATCAATCTAAATGATAGAGTATCTATTGTATAAAAAGTGCTTTACTTTTGAAAATCAACATCAGATTGGCTTAAATTTTTCTGGGTTGCACCCTGGGATGGTGTATTATTGCTCTGAAGCGAAAGGTCTATGGGAACAGACAGTTTCCATCCATCCATTTTCTTCCGCTTATTCCTATTAAGGGTCGCGGGGGGGCTGGAGCCTATTCCAGCGGCTACGGGTGAGGGTTCACCCTGGACAGGTCGCCAGTCCATTGCAGGGCCAACATATATAGACAAAAGACAAACAACCATTCACACCTACTGTCAATTTAGAGTATCCAATCAGCCTCGTCCCAATCGCATGTCTTTGGATGGTGGGAAGAAGCCGTAGTACCCGGACATGGGGAGAACATGCAAACTCCACACAGAAAGCTCCCGTGCCCGAGCCGGGACGCAAACCCAGAACCTTCTTGCTGTGAGGCGACAGTGCTAACCACTGCACCACCATGCCGCCACAGATATTTTCCCTTTCATATAAATTTAATATCAAACTGAGTTATGATAGAATAATAGCTGTTTTATACATAGGGCTTTAATTTTGAAATCCTAAATTCAAAATGATTGTCTAAGTGATATGACCAAGCATTTCAGTAATTACTTTGTTAATATTATGGATTTTAAAATTAATAATGTTTCATCTTGGTGCTTTCATTTTTGTTAATGAATTCATTCAACTATTGAAAACATGTTCACCAAAAGATCACTTTTTTTATTGCTATCAGTTTTTCCTCACTCAAACCACCAACCATAAAACAAATTTTGGGCTAGCTGTATGAAGTAATTGCACATAGCTACAGAATTGCCAAACATAGAGATTGACATAGCCTGCCAATAGATATTATTTATGTATTTGGTTATTTTACACAAGAAACACTTCAGCCTGCTATTTTCTTTGTATGAGTTATACAAAATAGCATAACTCAGCCATTAAAACTCACATCGTGGATAAAAGTGGCATTTATTCACATTGTTTTCTTCAACCTGTTTTACATTGCTCAAAACACAGATAGCACAAATTTGACATTACAACCCACATTGTGGTTGAAGGTGGAATTGATTTGCATTGTTCTGCAATAATTTGTGCTACAAATGTAGCATTGTATAAATAGCTTAATTTAAATTATTATAAGGTGAGTTAATTTATTTTCATGACACGTGTTACTGTATCTTAACAAAAAAAAATTGAACAGAGCTGTTTGGTCCTGACTTTAAGCTAATACAAGGCCCACAGTGACTTATCAATGAGGCCAGTGAATTACTGTTTACAGGGTGAGAAACTGAGTTGTATTTTTTGTTTGATTTTTACTGACTTATATGCTTTAGTTCTTTTGTTCGTGTAACACTTAGTATTTATTGCAGGACCCCTACCTCCTGACTCACAACTGGCAGGTATAGAAATGTGAAAGTATTTATTGTACCCTTAAAAAACTTCAACATCATTATGAACACAAAGTGGCTAAAAGGCCAAACTGTTTGTGGTGCTTGTTTTTTTTCTTGTTTGGTTGCTCATCCCAGTTCAGTCTCTCTCTCTCTCTCTCTCTCTCTCTCTCGCTCTCTCTCTCTCTCCTTTTCATTTATTTTCTTTACTTTGATATCTAAACAGCCAAAATAAATGCAGAAATACAACTCAAATGACCAAAAAGTGGTCAAGGTCAGTTGTTTTTTATTAACATACAAAATTTAGACTCATCATTTACTTTTGCGTTAGGTAGGAAAAAAGGAAAATTACACAGATTTAACACACAGGGCTCATTGGCGTTAAATAGAATCACTGTTACTGTTCGTAGCAATCAGCGCTGGTCTTTGTGACTAAGATGATATCTGCAATTAGGCTTATAGAAAGGGTGAGCCAAATTTATGAATATTCCTAAATTGACAAGCACGTACATTTTACTGGCATAGCTTTGAGTGGCAGTGCAAATTGTTAGTTATTTGTGTGTATTTCACCCTTTTGTGTGTACAGGAAAAGCAGCACCATCCGTTTGTGGATTTGGCCTGAGTGTTTTGTGCACTTATTATGCTCTACCACCCAAAGCCTTGCTTACCTGATGTGAAAGTTTTGTATGTTGACATTCTTATAGGGTGCCGTCTTCCTTTGGCACCACAACAGGAGGCCCTCTTTCGCAGATGTCTCTGTGGTTGGAGAGAAGGGATCATTATGAAGTTGGAGAAACTCTCAGGCTTTTACTCTGACCAACTGGCAACTAATCCCTGTTAAGTGGAGGATTAAGTGGAGGTGAAGTGAATGGGAAGCATGTGTGATCACTCGAATGTTTCAGACTCGGGACTTCACTGGATACTGAAAGGAGTCTGGTGCCTTGAAACTTTGTAATGCTTTGAAACAAACGGGTGAATTTCAAGGCAAATCATACCAAACCCGATCAGATCTGACATTTAAATTGGATTACCCTGTAAATTGGCTATATATGTTAGCCAAGGACAGCACCAAACATTTTCCATCTAAATAGAAAAGACTATTGATATTAAGATTAGCAAGGATTTGTTCAAGTCTGTAACTTCTATTGTACCATATTTCTAAGATCTGTGCGACATGTAAGAAAAGTCCTGGGGCTGAAATAACTGTGTCACTAAAAGTCGTTTTCAATTGCATATGAGAACAGTGAGTTCAAGCTCTGATCAGTAAAGCCAATGGTAAAAAGCATGTGGAAATATTCCCAAATCGGCATACACTCAGTATCTTCCACAGACACACACTCAGTATCTTCCACAGACACACACTCAGTACCTTCCACCGAAATGTCTTGGATGGCGAAGCGGAGGATTATGGTCCAGATCATTCCCAAGGTCATCTTAGCATTGCCGTCTACAATCTCTGCAGGTTGGCAAAGAAGACATTTTTTAATATTACAATATCATCTCGAGCAGCTGCACAACTTGTTTTGGGTTGTACTGATTATGACATTGTGGACTGATATCTATGATTAAGATTATAATGTGGCCTGCAGCCAATGCCAATACTGACAGCTTTGTTAATCTTGTTCCAGGGTCAAAAACATCTTTAAAGAAATAATTCAACTATTTAAGTCTTTTCACATCAACATATAAACCATTTGGCCACTGCAATCTGTAAATGCCCCTTTCTTGACGACAGTTTCATATTGGATTTTACACATATCAAGCAGATATATTGGTATGTCCTTAAAATTGTTAGATTACAATACTCCTACAAAATATATATAATTTACTGCACTAAATTGTACAGCTTAATTGAACAGTAAATAAAAATGGGTGAGAAAAAGTGTCTTAGTTGTGTGTTGGGCCTTTCATTTGTCATCAATCTGTACTAGTAGGAGCAGCATTATGAAAAATGTATTATGCACAGTAAATAAGGTAATGCTAAACCTGCAAGCTGGCGTTAAAAAATGGGAAAAAAGAACAACAATGCATGATATTAAAGAATAGTTATGAGATTTCTGTGCTTTATCAACTACAGTAAACATCTCTTTTTCATGTACGTCTACAAAACAGATAACATGACCTCTGCTTTACATTTGACGTGATTTAACTGCAATAAAATGATCCAAAATATTTTTTTTTTTTTTCTGAATAGATGTTTGTACATAGTCAAAGTTCAGAATTCAGGGATGCGCCTCCCTCTGAATCAGCTCGCACCCTGAGAGCACAGCATCACACCGGGAGTGCATCACCAATGAGCTTACATCAGACCAACCTGCCCGCAGCTACTAGAGGAGGCGTCAACATGCAATTGACGTTGGTTTGTGCTACCCAGTACCCTCACATTCCTTGCGGTTTTCCCGAGCACTACCTGCATTCTCCCTGAGAGTTTTCACTGCCTCCTGCAGACCCCTACGCTGGACTTTCTTAAGCCTATGCACATTAAACAACACCCTCTCTATATTTACCACCCGCTTTATTCGCATAGAAAAACACAGTCTCACACACCTCATACTCAGAGGGTTAGGGTTTCCCTGTGCACCATTTACAACTCCCGCATTTCTCCTCCCTGATTTATTTATCAGTCAACGCTATTACAGGCTTGCACCTGCCGGACCTGTGCCCCGGTCCCTTTCCTTGTACAACAGCTCCACTGGCCTCGTCATGATGTAGCATTTTCCCTCATCACCTGACATAACTTCTATAATTATATCATCTATGAGTTAACTAAGAAATTAATTACAACCATTGGGTCCCTTGTTGAACATTGACATGTTGAATGTCAGCAATGATAAATAGATTTGAAAAATACAATAATATACATAACATTTTGATAATGTGCAGGATTCATGATAGTTTGCACCAGTGTTTCTTTGCATAATTTTTTCATTATTACTAGCATTGCAATTTCTGTGCACATTTAATGACATTTAAGTACACTAGCATACTAATATTCTGACGTCACTTATTGAGCTCACTTGTACCTGCTGGAGGTGGCACAGTGGTGCAGTGGTTAGCACTGTCACCTCACAGCAAGAAGGTTCCGGCCTCGAACACAGATCTTTCTGTGTGGAGTCTGCATGTTCTCCCTGTGTCTGCATGGGTTCTCTCAGGGTACTCCGGCTTCCTCCCACAGTCCAAAGACATGCAAGGGGGGACTAGGCTGATTGATACTCTAATTTGTTCGCTCTATGTGTGAATGGTTGTCTGCTTTTATGTGTTGGCCCTGCGATGGACTGGCAACCCGTCCAGGGTGTACCCTGCCTCTCACCCAAAGGCTGCTGGGATAGGCTCCAGCCCTCCCACGACCCTTAACAGGATAAGCAGTAGAAAATGGATGGATGGATGTACCTGCTAGAATAATAAATCATATTTTAGATTGTTGTATTTTATGAAAAGAGTCTGGAGGGCCTTAGAGATCAAATAATCCGTCAAATAACCACCAAGATGGCCACACTAGCTCTGATTGTCTAATTCAATGAGTACTTCATGAATGAAATGTGCGATGCGTTGAACTTGACTTTGAACCCGGCCCTGTGAAACCCTGTGAACAGTGTTTACCAGTCCCCTCTCGGCTGTTGATAATGAAAATCCTCTTCAACAGGTCGTCTCGTTTGCTCCTCTTCAATAATCATTCATTTCACCTTCTAATTCAATAAGGCATGAGCTCCAGAGCCTCTGAGAAGGACCTAGCTGCAGACAAGATGGTGAACCTATGTGTAAATTTGTCTTTTTCCTGCTGTTATTAATAACAGAGATTAGATTTGATTATTGTGGAAAGAAACCTAATCTGAACCGTAACCTTAACCCTACCCTTCAACCCAACACTAATCCTAACTCTAGTAGGTCACGTGATTTCATTTTGATTATGCAGGCAGAGGTCTGCCCCCATCTGTCTGCAAATAGGTACTCTGGGATCTGACTGTGATGGACAGCCTTGGACTGGGAGATGTTAGTTAGTTGAATCAAGATCAAACAGTGTGACAGGAACCCAGATTCAATTATGTACAGAGAAAAAGTCATGGTCAGTGATTAAGCCTGACACATGCAAATATATGCTAAGGTCCTAATGAACATAACTGATAAACCCCAGGGAGGTACACAAATCCTCTTAAATCCATTGGAAACTGCCCCCCCCCCCCCCCCCCCCTCAACCCAATCCCTCAACCACAGCAACCCTGGTGAGATTTACAGATCTGCCTTGAACAAGTCCATCCCACCACCAAAGCTAGAACGGAGCAGGCTGCAGGAGGGGCTTCAAGGTTGCTAATCTGTCTGGAATGCTGGTCTGGTTTGCGCACTTTTACTGTGGCCTCTGAGCCCTACAAGTCAATACTGAGTGATTTTTGTCCTTTACTCAAACAGAAGTCCTGTTTCCTTCAACCAATGAAAAAAAACAGTCAGAAACACAAGAAATGGTTTTAATTCTTTTTCTTTTACACCAATCCTCCTTAATCTGCCTCCTATATTTCAATGTGATTGGTCTATTTTGTCATTTTGTTTTGTTGTCATGTCTAATGAATCTGAATCTACAGTAATGATGCATGCCATATCAATGATGTTTTATGATATCATGATACAGTATTGTAGCTTACGTGAAATTTCAGTTAAGGTATCAAATGAATTTTTACTGATCTAAAATGTCTAAAATGTTTTCATATAACCATAAACATTCAAAGAAAATGTATGAATCATTGCCAAAATTTGTAATTCCCTGCAGTGTTGAACAGAAAAAGCTCCAGCCTTAAATAACAGAAGGGCTAAATTCTGGGGTTTAGATGAATCAAAGGTTCAGCTGATTAGGTGGTATTAGGGTGAAATCTAACATAGACTATTGGGCCCTCAAGTGTGCCAGATTGCTTGTGTGTTTAATCTGGATTTTATACATTTTCAGGGTTCAGTGTCAGTTTACCCAAATCATGTAACCTCACTAACCCCAAATTACTTACAGGTAGATACTTTGAAACCAGGAGAAATAAAAAAAATAAAGTACTTTGAGTTTTACCATTAATATTGACCACAAAATGTTTTTGCTGAAAATTAAGATGTCAAAATTGACCTTTGACCATGACATCATCTTTTTCTATTGTACATTTTTTGTCATCATAGTCATTGTATGAATACTACAATTATGACCAAAAATCTGTTCAGTGACCTCTACCCACTTCTCAGCTCATTATTTGTGAGTGAGTGTGTGTGTGAGGTTGTGTTGGGAGGGTGACTCTACTAAAGATTGTTTACTTGTCTGATGGAGGGAGGGCAGACATCCCGAGTTACTTGTGCACAATGAGTAGCCTCGTCCCCTGGGGGATTGCTGATCCTAAGACCCACTCTCTGAAAATGCACTGCAAGCACAAGCTCAGCCAGAACACTCTGGAATAAGGAGTTCATTAAAGTCCAGAGCAGCCTTGTCATGATAATGAGAGAGAGAGGGAAAGAGCCGCAGACAACAGCATACATGGCTGTTAACAACAAATAAAGGTCTGGCTGATACAATCAATACCTCACTAACAGAGAAGTTCAGGTGAAAGTGTGACCTTCAGAAACATATTCTATCCAGTGATAAACATATGACATAACTCACCCTCTGCTCCAATGGAAACCAGCTTGACCCCTTTGCTGGCGATGAAGTCGAGAGCTTTGTTAACATTGGAGATTTTGTGGACTCTCATCTTGCCTCTCTCTGGTTTTGCCAGGCGTTCGCCTGAACAAGAAAAAAACAGAACCACTTTCTTTTTCTTTCTTCTTTTTTTGCCTTTTTCCAACATTTTTCTCCCAATTGTATGTGGCCAATCCACCCCTCCTGGGTGTTGCTCCAACCCCTCTGCTTCTCTGAGGAGCACCACACACTACCACATGCTTCTCCATCACATCTTTTCACTTGACAGTGAGGAGTTTCACCAGGGAGACTTGGCGTGTGGAAGGCTGTTTACCTCCCCGACCTTAACAGTTGCCCTGACCAACCAGAGGAGGTGTTAGTGCAGCAACTAGGATATATATATACCCTCATTCGGCTTCCCACCCACAAACATGGCCAACTGAATCTATGTGGACACTTCTGTCATATCTTTTAACTTGACAATGAGGAGTTTCACCAGGCGAGCAAGGCACTTGGGAAGTGGAATGCAATCTCAATGCATTTACTCAAGTACAGTACCTATACATTATACTCTGCTTTATTGTATGTTTACTGCATGTGTCAGCCCAATAAGGGGTTAACTGTGAAAAGTTAGAGCATTATAATCACCTGTGTTAAGGTATTGTCTTCCATTTTAATCTGTTTCTGTTAAAGGGTGTTTACCTGAGATGACCTCAAGCAGTAGCATAAGTTTCAGTCCATCTCGAAAGTCCTCTTCGATGTTCTCGATCTGTGTTCCTGCTTTCCTCAGGTGTGAGTTACACCAAGCTGTAAATGTCTACAGACGTAGAAGAAAGGGAGAGAAAAGTCTGTCATTTTGTAAATATACACATGATCCACAGAACTGTGGTAGGTCTGCAGCAACCAATAAGCTACAACTGTTTTGGACAAGTCACTTAGGTGCTTGCAGGGGGGTAGCACCCTGGTATTGTATATGTGTGTTAGTAGAGTTCTATCCACTCTGTTTCACAACTGGTGATAAGGGAACCAATCCAGTGATTAAACCATCATCAACAAAAGTTACTGACAGCCTGTATCGACCTTCTTTACCATTCTAAACATTGTTTTTTAATGTTTTGAATTGTAAAGGTCCGTACAAGCCACCATTTATACAGCCTGGTCAGTTCGGTAATATTGTGCTGCTGTTAAACCTTTATGTAAAAGTTAAAAAAGATATAGAATGTCTGTCTCTGAGAAGGAAGTTCCATGTGAAAAAAGGACAGCTGTAAAGATGGGCTAGCTTACACAAAGAGCTCTGCTGTGATACACTGGAAAGCTATATGCATGCTGTGGCATCATTATGTTGGTGTTGTTTGGTTCTGTGTAAACAAACAGAGAGTGGTCACAGCCATACATCACTTTGGGCCGATTCTTTTTCTTTCTTTTTTTTTAAAAGAACAGGAGCCAACCTCACTTATCGACTAGGCCACAAGCCTGTATTAAGTGCTGGCCTATTACTGATCAAGCCAATGAACAGTAAGAAGTGACATTTTCAGTGAAATTTAAAGGAAATTTGTTAATATATGTATTACCAGCTGCTTTGCTCACACAAACCCACTCTTTTCCCTGAGATGCCAAAAAGCCTATGAATTACACTTTCTTCATGAAGCTATAACACACTGGAGCATTGTATAGCACACATTTATACAGTAAGAGTAGCCTTGGCCTTCTCTAGCATTCAGACATGCTAATGGAAAACATCTGGAACAGGATCTCAGCCACACAACAGGAGGTGGCATGAGCAGAAAGGCCACCCTGCACCCCACTGTGAATGCATCTTTATGAGTTATTTACACTCTGGGCCAAACATCAGACACCATGAGAGATCCAAAGGAGGACCTGCAGGAGCAGAACCAGGTGTTTATGAAAGCCAGCACTGTCTTTCACTGGCCTGCCTACCACTGTTGGGGAACAAAAGGAACTTCAACGTCACTGGTGAGGTGGTTCAGGGCACTTTTAGAACTTTACCACTGAGATCACCCTTTTTGTAAACTATCTTTTATTGAAAGTTTTCCCATTACAACAAGGGAACAAACAATCCACAACATAATCCCTCCTATCCCCCCAACCCAACCCGGCAGCACCGCCCCCTCAGGTCTCCCCTGGGCCGCAAAACCACAATCAAACATCAGCAATGTAGCCTATGTGTAACATTCCTTCATTCACAACCCAAGCAATTTAGCCTTTATCTGTGCTGCTGCACTAAACCACATCTCCAGAGTGGGGTGTCTTGCACTGTTAATCTGTGCCGTAGACAAGTCAATTAATACAATGTCATGAAAATAAATCACCATTTCCTAGTGCTGAGGGTATGTGGTGTTAGCCACCTTTGTACCAAGATTTTGGTAGCTGTGAGGCTGCTCAGCAGCAATTTGCACTGCTTCCCACTCAGTGTCACTTGCGAGTCACCATTAAGGAGCAACATGATTGGATTGTATGTTATAACCATGCCAATCAATTCGGACAAAACTTTGGATATCTGGCCCCAGAAGGCTCAGACAGAGGGATATTCCCCACATCATGTGGCGGTAACATCCCAGCGCATTCAGTTGACACATAGTACGGACCTCACCATTAGAATGGTGTAGTAGTATGTGGTTTACACAGCAATCAACATTCTTGAGAGTCAAGACCTGGGTTTCAGCTTTTGCTGGCATGTGGTAGAGTTTTAACCAATGAAAAAGCCAAAGGAGACCCTGTGGAGAGTGTAACCTGGGGGATGGAAAAGGGCAGATTACAGGGTGTTTTATCTCCAAGGTAGAATTGACAGAAAAAGTACAGCGAGGAAAATTAATGAGCAGTTGGCAGGCACATGCCCTTCTCCCTTAAGATATTATAGTCTGCAGTGTTGCTCTTAATTTACCAAATGGCACCAAGACACTTCAATTAATTCAGTGTTCGAAGATATGCCAAAGATTTTAAACTGCATGTCTGTGGCATCAGCAATTGGCATGACTGTAATTTACACTAAGTGTCAGGAATGAGGTTTTTCCCTTGATCTGCAGGTTCAGGCTCTCATATTGTGGCGTTTTGTTTGCATTCGACATCTTCCTTTCTTTTCCTTTCTCTTACAAAAATTGGCTCTACCACTATGGAGTTGAACATGTGTGTCTCGAAGAAATTTTTCAGGCATTTTATCTCCAAATCAATGCAACGGGTAAATTGAGTATTTCAACTTTAATTCACTAAAATTGCATGTTGTCATGTAAGAAACAGCACATATCTTCACAAGATAACATAATATGAAAGGATTTAAGTCCAGTTCTCAAAAAAGTTTTCAACTGAATGATCACAGTCTATTTTGGAATCTGAAAAGCATTAGCACATATTTTTAAGGATAAAATTAATGCACTTCCTATTAAAACTTTAGCATGTTAAAACTCTTTGTCAGAGGAAGCGGCTGAAAATGTCAAAAGGATCTGAGGGCTGTAAAAAAAAACCTAGAAGTTCACAGATGGAATGCTAGCTTGTTAAATGTGCTGGAGGAAGGGTAAGACTGGCTGACATAGGCCTCCAGACAAGAATTAGTCTGCCCTCCTGCAGCTCTTCTAACTCTCTGGGTCACCGTGGAGCTTGGCAAAAGCACAGAGTCCAGCCTGCTGCGCACCTGTATAGTCACATGAACTGCGGACTGTTTATGGTCAACATACCCAGACCCCAAGGTGTTCTTGGGTCTCAGTATGGCATGACACTGAGTGACTGGTCCACTGGTCACAATGGCAGATTACTGAATTAGTAGACAGTTAGACATGACATCAACATGAAAAACTGGTCATTTTATTTCCACAGAATCCTGCTTGTTACTGGATTTGCACAACCAGCAACAGATACTGACAATAACTTACAATTTACCTGATGATTGTTGTGTGTGGAAGATATTCTTTCATATCATTCATTTAAGTTTCTCATTAAATCTTCTTTTCCTAAAACAGCTTCATTCCACTTTACAAAATCCTTAACTAGCAATGAGTAGTAATGGATGTTTTTGACAAACTCCAGACAAAAGAACTGGTGTTCACAGTTGTTTGGCGTATGAAATGGACAACTGACTGAATATTACACAAATTCCCTTTAACTGCAATATGCAGCCCCTTGGTGGTTGGGAGGCTGGCATTCCACTTGACAGGCATAACTTGCATGGCATAACTAAGAACCACACAATGAAAAACTGTCTTGTTAAAAAGACTTAAATTTGACACCAACCAAAATGATTTGGCCACAACCAAATGAATAACATATAAGTATCATAAAACAATGCAAAAGGCAAGGCACAAAAATGCAATATACGGTAAATTCTGAATAATTTTGCAACATTTGTGTTTTAAAGGGCATCATTGTCTCATATATGACAACAATGTAAGGCTCCAAATGCAACCCCTGTGGTTTTTACAACCCACCTCAGTTCTTGGTGGTTGAGACTAGAGAAAGCGGGGAAAGATGAGAGAAGGGGATGTTCACAAAATTCACTAGGCAAGGCAAGGCAAGGCAATTTTATTTGTATAGCCCGTTTTCACAAACAGTTTGTCTCAAAGGGCTTCCCCTCAGCTCCTCCCACTGATACAGTCCTATTACTTTACTTCAGTGCACACACGTTCAAGTGAAGCGGAACCAGACGAGCTTTGGTATTGAGAATTGTTTTCACTTGCAGGTTTTTGAAAGGCAGGAAGGGTTCTTGCCGTCTCAGACACACATATTCACAACTTTGTAAGATTCATTGCTTTACAAAGTGTACAAGAACAACATGAATGCAAGGAAGAGTGTCTGAAGATCATACAACACACACTACAGAGAGAAACACAGAATGTACCACTCAACAAAGAGTTGGAGGAATCTGCTCTGCATCTATTTCAGGGAAAGTTGCCAGTGAGCGTCATATGCACATTTTTTCAATGGAAACCACTGAATGCACAGTTCATTACAGCAAATATGTCAAACTACATACTGCATTTAACAAAGTAAGGGTGTAACGATTCGCAGATGCATTGAGATGTGCCAAATTTAATGTGTAAGATATAGCAAATCTGACATTCTTTGTTCATAAACAGCTGAGGTAATTTGCAGACAAATAGATGTATATTTGCATGTGGATATATCTCTGTATGTCTCTGGATATATCTCTGTATGTCAAGCATATGTATAATTCTTGGCATCAATGAGATGCTATTGTTGGAACCATTATTTTCTCTCCCCCAGTATCACCGTCTCTGTGAATGATGACACCCACCTCCTCTCCCTCAATCCAGCACAAAAAAACCTCACCCCAGTGTCTCTTGGAAGATTAGGGACAGCATAGAAACATCCATCCATCCATTTTCTTCTGCTTATCCTGTTAGCTGTCATGGGGGGGGGGGGGGCTGGAGCCTATCCCAGCAGCTCTCATGCAAGAGGCAGGGTACACCCTGGACAGGTCGCCAGTCCATGGGGCTCCAACCCGCAACCTTCTTGCTGTGAGGCGACAGAGCTAACCACTGCACCACCGTGCTGCCAAGTGTAGAAACATTGCAAAACCTTAATGTGAATAATATGGGGTTTTACATTACTACAAAATAATTTTTTTCTAAAAAATGTTCAACACAACAACCCTAGGTTCAGTACAAATGCAAACTGCAAGTTTTGGTTCCACAAAACAAACACAAAAATCATGTTAAAAGAGAATGCTGAGAAGAGAGTAAAAGCAGTGAAATAAAATCACAATTAAAATATTTTTTAAAAATTAAAAACATAAGGGATGGCTTAAAAAGTGCAACAGAGAGCAACTGCAAAGCTAACTAAAGGCTAAAGTAAAAAAATATGTTTAAGCTTCCCTTGATGAAACTTTAGCATCTAGCGATTGAGTGTGCAATATCTTTATTACTTTTAACAAGCTTCCCTTGAAAACATCTTGTGAGCTGCCTTCCCTAAGAGGATATGTGCATTAAATAAAAAAAGGGAACATAACCAAACACTGTGTCCCTAAAACTGCAATATGAGGCGAAACCATGGAATTTGTGAATAGTTCCACCCCTATTCCTGACATTCATCAAGACATCCATCATTGTAACTGATGGAGCATGGACAACACACACTTGCAGCTTCAAGCGTAAAAGTAATGGTCTCCATGCTCCTCCAAAACACCCTGATGAAACTGAGTATCATCACATTGCCATCCTGAGAATGTGTCAGTCTGTTTACAGATTTTCAGCTACAATATCTAATTTAATTATAAAAGAAAATAAGAACGTAACACCACTAGATTTTGTAAATACATCAAAACTTCCACTTATGCATTACAGTAGAAACATAGAATCTATGTGATATTGATTCTATATTGCTATTGCTACGGCCAATTTCCCACTGTGGGACGAATAAAGGGTTATCTTATCTTATCTTATCTTATCTTAAATTGAATTTAATGTTTTTCAGGGGCAGCAGTAACTGAAGGGTCACTAGTTCAATCCTCACCAGTGAGCATGTCAAAGTATCCTTGATCCTTGAGCAAGATACTGAGCTCCTAATTGCTCCTGATGGCCCTGTAATGGACTATCCAGGATTTACCCCGCCTCTCGCTCAATGTCAGCTGGGATAGGCTCCAGACCCCCACCCCCCACCCCACCTGCAACACTTAACGGATAAGGGGTATAGAAAATGGATGGATGGGATGTATAGAATCTAATATTAGGATATGATAGGATAGGAATTCCTTTATTACTTTATATTTATGCAAAACATAATAATGGAACTTTACTTAGCATTACATGATTTACATGACCATGTTTGTGTTTTTGACAAAAATACAGTGCAGTAAGTACAATGATTTACCTCACCCTCCTCAGAGCTCCCTCCTCACCAGTGTCATGGAAGGACTTGAGGGAGGACAGGGGAGTGCCAGTCACTCTCTCTGCTTGGCCTGGTCTTTGGCCACTGCGGCAGGGAACCATGTGATAATGGAGTGAATGAAGATGGATTCTATAGTGGTGGTGTAGAATTGGATCATAATTGGCCTCAGCAGCCTGAATTTCTTCAGCTGCCAGAGGAAGAGCATCCATCCTAACTTTGCAAAATTTAGGAAGGATGCTCTTCCTCCGGCAGCTGAACACCCTTTTAAGAACTGGCAATCTCTCCTTCCTTTCCCCATCTGACACTTGATACCAACTCTCCCCAAATTCACCCCCTCTTCATTAATCAGCTTCAGTTAGGAAAATATCTCCTGCTTCTCTTGCAAATCCATATTCATACAATCCTTTGACTGAAAAAAGCCAGCTCATGAGCTTTAGCTGCTGCTATATCACAAAACTGGATGGGGGATAAGTTAAGCAGAGGAACAGAAGGCGGATATTGCTGGTAGAGCATCTGACATAGGAAGTCAGTTTCCAACACTGCCACCAATTTCTCAAAACAAAGTCTCCAATTCAGGGTACCAGAGGGCCTCGTACATCCCAGTGGAATATCAGAAATAGGCAGATAATTGCAAAAAAAAACTCTTTGAAAATGTCTTCCCCCTCAATTCAGCTTAGGAAGAGAAAGGAACTGTGAAGGGGTAAAAGTGGAAAAACAATTCTCCTTATGATATAATCCACAACATAAAAATTCATGGTTGAGGGACAGGGTCTCGACAAATGTCAGAATCGTGAATTGTTTCTCTTCTGCCTTTATCTCTCCAGCTTGTGAAAATTGTTTCTTTTTCAAGGAAGACAAAGCTGTTCAAGACCTTCGTACCTCTTAGACTCCTCCATTACTTCCTGATGTGTGGGGGGTCCAAGCGTCACAGTAAACCAAACTCAGAGAAAAAACATTGTGGGATTGAGGCTATACAGTAAGTGTAGCAGTCTGAGTCTGAATAGTAAATGATGAGGAACTTTCTTGATGTTCTGGTGTTTAACTGGTGGTAACACTTTTCATTTTCAATACATTCTCAGTGTGGATTCCAACATAAATAATGTAAATCATGTAATCATCATTTCACTTCAACATGCATACAACAGACAAATTGGCTACTTTTGTTAACTCTCTGCTGATGAATATGGATAAATAATAATTTCATCATGAGTTCAACCCTTTTTTTAAATGTTATCAGGCCCAATAGGTCAAATGTGTTGATGAATTAAATAACTTTGAAAGAGCTATGTGGCGGCACGGTGGTGCAGTGGTTAACACTATCGCCTCACAGCAAGAAGGTTCCGGGCTCAAACACTGGATCTTTCTGTGTTGAGTTTGCATGTTCTCCCTGTGCCTGCATAATTTCTTTCTGGGTACTCCGGCTTCCTCCCACAGTCAAACGGCATCCAAGAAGGGACTAGGCTAATTGGATACGCTAAAATGACTCTAGGCATGGGTGCGAAAGCGAATGGTTGTCTGTCTATATATGTTGGCCCTGTGATGGACTGGGGACCTGTCCAAGACCTCTCGCGAAGACTGCTGGGATAGGCTCCAGCCCCCCCCCCCCCCCCCCCCACGACTCTTGACATGAAAAGTGATGAAAATGGATGGATGGAGCTATGTGACCCAACAGGTCAAAGCAGATGGCCATTCCCATTAAGTCTCCATGTGTTCATCCATCCATCCGTTTTCTTCCGCCTGTCCTGTTAAGGGTCGCGGGGGGTGGGGGGGTGGGGCCAATTCCAGTGGCTTTGGGACGAGAGGCAGGGTTCACTCTGGACAGATCGCCAGTCCATAGGCCAACATATATAGACAGACAACCATTCACACTCACAGTCACGTCTACGGTATCCAATTAGCCTAGACCCAAATTGCATGTCTTTTGGACTGTGGGAGGAAGCCGGAGTACCTGGAGAGAACCCATGCAGGAACAGGGAGAACATGCAAACTCCACACAGAAAGATCCTGTGCCCAAGCCAAGACTCGAACCCGGAACCTTCTTGCACCACCATGCCGCCTTCCATCTGTTCAGTCCAGGCTCAATGGGAATGAGGATGGCTCATCCCTGCCTGTTAAAATTGACACTGCTGTTGGAAGATATGCTTGCTCATTGAGAATTGTTGGGTGTAAATTATTTGGAGGGTGGTGTTAGACTTTCTCTACTTATACAGTGTCATGAAATAACTTTTGTTGTGATTTTGTGCTCTACAAATAAAATTGACTTGACGCTCAAATCATTTATTTCACTGCTACTTCTTGCACAATGTACTATAAGTCTACAAGAAGAAGTCTTTTAGGGCAGATATCAGATGGGGTAGGTGCAGACGAATCCAGGAAAGCATTTTCATTGGATGCAAAAACAGTGCATTCAATGAGTCGTCAAACATTTGATTTCTTTTACCAGAAGGAAGAAAGTGTGGGTATAAGACTTTTGAATGAAATGCAACTTCATCTTTAAAATAATAAGATCACTATAATCACTCTAATTGCACCCATCCTCACCCCAAAAAGTACAATGCCTGCATGCAAATCCCACACAACATACCTTACGGTCAAACCCAAAACACAATGGCTTCCACACCTTTTTCACAGAGTCTGGGCAACACATAATATAGCATGGTAAAAAAAAAACACAAATTCATAGAGTAAAGAGTCTCACAAGGAGGCTCCAATACTGACAGGAAACACCTACAAATAAAGAGAACACTTTCACTGGCACTGGGAAAGGCGTCTGTCTGCAACTCATGGCAGGTCTTGCATCTCTTGACCATTGTACAAATTAGTACTCCAAGGCACATAACCTTCATAAAACTAGAATTTGAACACTAACTCCAAGCATGGATGACAACTAAATCTTCAGTTGACACCCACAGAGGTAGAAGCAGAGGAAGAGGACCAGTCAACAAAAAGAAGATACTGTGTAAAATGTTTGACATTCCTCAAATGCTGCTAAAAATAATCAGAACACAATAACAACCTGGATAGATACAGGTGGTGTTGAGACAGCACTCTCTTCTAATATTGGCCCATTATAGGTTCCTGGCAAAGTATAGGTTCCGGGCATAAAAATAAAATGTAAATCTGGCAGACCTTTCTTTCTGAATGTCAGAGTGAAAGCATGGTCAGAGTGGACTGCTGCCCTGGGGCTCTGAGCATCTGGCAAAGAGACTGAAACACAAATTCCATCCCAGCTTTTGAGTGGGAGGCCAGAGAGCAGCGAAACATGATGCAAAGTCTGAAAAACCTGATGGCAGAGAGAGGAACAATACTGTGTATGCCGAAAGACAAATACAATGAAAATTCAGGTTGATGTGATCTTTGACCATAATGTCTGGACTGACTTTTCAGTTCAAAGTTCAACGTTTAAAGTGGCAATGTAAGTATAAATGATGGGATGAGGATTTTGTCAACCCATTAAGAGGAGTACATTAAAATGTAAAAACATGTAATTTCCTGATGCTGCAAGGTTTTTTCTTACTAATCTGCTCAAATATGTAATGGATTCCTCCATGGCCCATTCCATTACACCAAGTTTGTTAAAAACTGGCCCCATAGTGTTTGCGTAACCATGCTCATAGGGAAACGCCACCACAAACACGACCCCTTTAGCAGACAAAAGAATGCTGGGGAGCAGCTCCACAGAATTGCTTATTGCCAAGCCTAGAAATGGAAAGAGGTAGCATTGCAGAGCAACATAATGGAACTACGAATTCCATAAACTCTTAAGTGAGAGGGCTACAAAAATGGTCATGGTTATCACTAAGAGCAAAGAGTACATTCCTGAGACTTCATATTCATATGAGGTGAAAGTGACCATTCAACTGACACACCTAATAGTTATAGAAAAACAATATTGGAAGTCCCCTGTAGAAACTGTTTAGGAAAGGGCACACACTTGGTGTCTGGATGAACCATATGTCACAGTCTTTCATGGGCTAATTTCAACCAGTCAGATTGAAAATTCAAATAGAAGCTGACGCCAGTCAACTGAAGAGTAACATCTCATATCAGTTCTGACATAACTGCTGCTACATCAGCATCTATTCTAACCTCCTCAGGAGGTGCCATTTTCGTTTAGAATCAACAGTCACGCTGTTGACACACTTAAACCACACCCTCTATCTCTTCAAAGGACGCTCATTGGCCCAACCACTTTTAGTGAGGACACAAGCACACAATGTGAAGCCTGGCAAAAGGGAACGTTAGGTGATCTGACAAATTTGTGACATCAACACTATGAAGACTCAAACAAATAAAACTAGATGGAATCAAACATTTCTCAAAAATAATTATTCATTGATTGGGGGTGGGGGTGTGGAAGGCTGAGGCTTGGCAACTTGGTGGGAGTGATGCTGGAGACCAACTGAGCAACTACAATACAAAAGGCACAAAAAGCAGGTTGTAAGCAACAAGTACAAAAAGCATAAGTCAAAAAAATGGAATGAGAGATAATTGCTAACCACTAGCAACCAGAGTCAACTGCCCCACTAGGCAGCAGATTATAATTGGTAGCCGATGCTAAAATGCAGTGCTTGATGAGCCAGCTCTTCAGGTGTGTGTGATCGGGTCTCCATGGCCCAACAGGGAAGCCACACCCAGCCTTTGCCAAAAGAAAAAAGAGACAAAGTGAGGAGCCTCACTGCTTTACAGTAATCATAGTTCCAGTAGGCATTGTGCCAAATTTTAAGAAATTTCAAGAAGAGGCAAACAGATGGAGAGATGGACGGACGACCTGAACAAAATAATGCCTCTGACCTCTGGCTTATTGTTGGTGGTAGAGGACCATGAAAATAAATAACTGTGCTATAGCACAAATGTGTCAGTGATCCAAAGCAATTGAAAATTGATACCCTGCCCAGTAGGAGTGTAATAATAAAAGTTTTATCCTCTATTCCCATTATGAAATAACTAATTGACCTATGTAGATCTTTTATGATGAGACTATACAAAATCATCAAGTGTTCAAAACAAGAGAAATGTATTTTACATGCATAATTTTCAAAAGCTGGAAATACGTATGCTGCAAATCTATGTATCAATAAGAACTTAATAAGCATAAAATTATCTATAATCCTCCACCACATTGCTTTTATTGAATCCTCAATTTTTTTTTTGCACCTTTGTTGATCTAAGCTCAATAAAGACTCCATAGCAGCCCCTGTCCTGGCCATACACAGAAGATGATATATGATTTCCTCCAAATAAGCCATGATGGAGTATCTCTAGAGCATATATTGAACCAGAAAATGCTGATTCAGCATAGTCATCCCATTACACTTGTCTATCGCCATGCTGCTTCAGCACACATGTGGAGAAGGCTGCTTGTGTGTGAGCAAATGCACCCCGGAGCATGAACACAATTTAAAGATATGCAAATGAAGAAACTCACATTCAACCTGTGAGCATACAGTTGGTGCAGGGAATATACATGCTGTGTACATATGTGCTCAATACATGCATTTCCTAATATGCTTGACAGACTTGCCATGCCCCTACTAGTGTGGTTGGAGGACTGATATTTATTGTCTTGCCATCTTAAGGGGCTCTTATGCATATTAATGTGTTTGTTACGATGAGAAGCCTAAGTGTGGTAATGGCTCACGAGCTTGTCTGTGGATCGCTGAAAACGCAGCAGAGTGCCTCACACTGAACAGTTTCTATGACAACCTCAAATGCCTGAGGAGACCCACAAACAGCTTGACTGCGTCAAGGGTTTTAAAACCCACGTCCACAACTCCTGGAGCTCTCATACAAACATTCACACACACCCCACACAACACAAGTTTACAACCACAGAAACACCTGTGATGGTGAGAGCCTACCATAATTTCCTCCACCAAGATGTTAAATTCAAGGATGATAATCAAGATGAAACATATAAAGGGGATTTTTAGCAGAAACTACTGTCAGAGCCCGACATTAATCTGAAAAAACTTCTTCTGTTTTAGACACACAAGGAAATAATCCACCTCCACCATACTGTGTCAACAGCTGATGACCCCAAAACATAATCTCATTGTATTATGTTTTAGTTGACTGTATGTATGAGTGTCTACCCCAGGAAGAATGGTCTTCACTGGGGTGAAGACTAATGGGGATCGGTAATAATCTTAAACATAAAAAAGGACAGAATCATCTGCACCCGATGATCTCACAGAACACAAATCTATGTGAAGGTACTAATGGAATAGAGGCCAAGCCATGAGGCAGCCATTAAGACCATCAAGTCATTCAAAAGCTCAGTGGAAACATGGTATATCTAGTGTTCCCCACTGCACCATCTGGAGAGGATCCTGCGAGTTCAGAACAGTTGCATTAAAAATGGCATGGTAGCTGTTACCCTGAACCTAAGACTGTGTGTCTGTCTGTCAGTTTGAGTTCACCATAAATTAGCTTTGATGAGAACGGGATGATCTGCATGTTTGCCCTGCACAGAGAAAAGGAATTGCTTTGAGCTAAGCCACCTGAGTCATGACTAAGCTCTCAGACAACAGTCAGACACCAATCTAAACAGAGTGACGGGAAGTGCAGCGGCCCACATCACCCGACTCATATCCCCTTAGTCATGAGTCAGCTTAACCACAGTATGCTCACAGTTGTGTGATGGAAAGAGTGCGGCTCAGTCCTGCTTTGTGCCACAGCAGCATTTTTTCACTGCTGACCATCACGTAACTCAGGGAAACACTGAGTTGGGCGGAGCTACAGTGCACTCAAACAAAGAGCACTTTCAACACAGCTACAGTTTGTGTCCTGTTTGGGCCAGTGTACATTAGTGATATATTTTTAACACCACACTGTATGTTATCAAGAACATGAAAATAAGGATAAAGAAGATAAAACACTTTTTTTCCCATGAGAACAACTCCTAAGAGTGTAGCCTGTTATTGCTTCATAGTATTCCTAGCCACAAATTTGACTCATCAGTTTTGCAGTTTCACGCAGATGAAACATAGTAAATGGATATCTCATGCTTTATGTAATAATAATAATAATAATAATAACAATAATATAATACAACAGTAAAATATACACTATACTACTCACCCCCTTTTCATTAATCAGCTTCAGTTAGGAAAATATGTCCTGCTTCTCTTAAAAATTCATATTCGAACAATCCTTTGACTGAAACAAGCCAGCTCATGAGCAGCAACTGCTGCCATATCACAAAAACAGGCAGTGGGAAAAGTTTAGCAGAGGAACAGAAGGCGGGTATTGCTGGTAGAGCGTCTGACACGGGAAGACAGTTTCCAACACTGCCATCAATTTCTCAAAACAAAGTCTCCAACTCAGGGCACCAGAGGGCCTCTTACATCCCAGTGGAACATCAGAAATAGGCAGATGATCACAAAAAAACACATTTAAAAAAATGTCTTCCCCCTCAATTCAACTAAGGCGGAGAAAGTAACTGTGTACTATAAGTCTACTGGCAACCTGTCCAGGGTATACCCCACCTCTCGCGCCATGCCAGCTGGGGTAGGCTCCAGCCCCTTGCAACATTTGAGGGATAAGCTATATATAAAATGGATGGATGAAAATATATGATATAATATATTAATATAATGTAATAATATAATTAATTAGGTGGTACGGTGGTGCAGTGGTTTGGACTGTCGCCTCACAGCAAGAAGATTCCGGGTTCGAGCCCTGGCTCAGGCACAGGATCTTTCTGTGCGTGGGTTCTCTCCAGGTACTCCAGCTTCCTCCCACAGTCCAAAGACATCAAGAGGGGACTCGACTGATTGATACCCTAAATTGACAGAGTGTGAATGGTTGTCTGTCTATATGTGTTGGCCCTGTGATGGACTGGCAACCCGTCCAGGGTGTACCCCGCCTGTCACCCAAAGAAGATAGGCTCCAGCCCCCCCGACCCTCAACAAGATAAGCAGTAGAAAATGGATGGATGTTTCATATTTTAGATTCCTCAATGTAGCCACTGTTTTCTCAATGAGCTTCCTGATGTAGCCACCTGAAATGGTTTTCACCTCTTAGGTTTGCCTTGTCAGGGTTCACTTGTGGAATTTCTTGCCTTCTTAATGGGGTTGGGATCACCAGTTGTGTTGTGCAGATGTCAGGTTGGTACACAGCTGACAGCTTTATTTGACAACTTGTTGTTCATATTATGGCAAGAACCAATCAGCTAAGTAAAGAGTAACAACAATCCATCATTACTTTACGGACTGAATGTTAGTAAGTCCAAAAAATTGCAAAAAATTTGAATGTGTCCCTAAGTGCAGTTGCAAAAACCATCAAGCGCTACAATGAAACTGGATCACATGAGGACCACCCCAGTAAAGACCAAGTCACCTCTGCTGCTGAGTCACCAGCCTCAGAAATCACAAGTTAACAGGACCTCACATTGGAGCTCAGATGAATGTCACACAGAGTTTGAGTAGCAGACACATCTCTACATCAGAGGAGATTGCACCAATCAGGCCTTTACAGTCAAGTAGCTGCTAAGAAACCACTACTAAGGAAAAGCAACTAGGAGAAGAGATGTGTTTAGGCCAAGAAACACAAGGAATGGAAATTGGACCAGTGGAAATCTGTGCCTTGGTCTGAAAAGTCCAAAGTTGAAATTTTTGGTTCCACTTGGTTTTCTGCAATGCAGAAAAGGTGAATGGATGGTCTCTACATGCGTGGTTCCCACTGTGAAGGATGGAGGAGGAGGTGTGATGGTGTAGGGTAGCTGAGTTAGTGACACTGTTGGAGATTTATTCAAAAGTAAAAGCACAGTGAACCATCATGGCTACCACAGCATCCTGCAGCAACATACGTCCCATCCGGTTTGAGTTTAGTTGGACCATCATTTATTTTTTCATTTAGTTTTTTCCATCATTTTATTTTCACACACACACACACACACACACACACACACACACACACACACACACACACACACATATATGTAGAGAGAGAGAGAGAGAGAGAGAGAGAGATCTATCTTTTATCTATAGATAGATATAGATACATATAGATAGATGTAGAAATAGATATGAATATACATTTACATATATCTCTATTTACACAGTATATGTGTATGTATATATGTGTATGTATATATATACATATATATATATATACATAGATACATATATATATAAACACACACACACATACACACACACACACACACACACACACAAAATGACACATACCGATATAAGTTAAACTTGTGAGCTACTGTTACAAGTAGGAAGACTTCCAGTTGAGCTCATGAAGCTGAAGTGAAAACTCATACATAATGTAATTTATTCAATTCATTCCAGTGGCAACATGGACTACTCTGACCCAGTGTGCAACACGTCATATAAAGAAATAATGATTGACACACACTGCTGAGTTGATGAGTGTTGCTGCCTACACACTACTTTGTAGACAAATCATTAGATAGAAAGTCTTTTTTTTTTATGTCAGAGACAGAGGGCCTGCCCTCAGACAAAGCTTGGAATAAGATACTTCCTTAGTTTACCTATTCCAGGATGCTTTTGGATAATAATGTTATCTGAACTCAGAGACACCCAACAATGAGGCAAGGTCATATAGCATAACTGTAGTCCACAAAATAAGTTAAAAAGGCAGTTTGGTGGTGTCTTATATTCATCAGGCTCTGAGAAAAGCTGACTATTACTTTGACCTACATCTTCAACCAAAATAAATGTTTAAAATTTTTGCCATGTCCTTCAAATTAGCAGCACAGCCTGCTGCTGCTCCAAATACGTCCCTTTTACTGTACGAGCTCTAATTTCACCATACAATATAAATATTATTCACTTATAATAACATCTTAAGCAGGAAACAAAAGGACCTGCATCTCTTTACACTGGATCTTAGATACTTAGTTGCATCCAGAAAAACCAGTGTCAAGCTGTAAGGGCACTCTGCAGGCCTTACAATATATACTGTACCTCCTCCACAAAGGCCAATGTCAGCTAATTCCAACAAATGTACCATATATAGGAAAGGTTTTGGTCTATATTGTGGATTTCACCAGCTTCACCCAACTATGAACACAAAAGGCTAAAAACCTTGAGTATTTTATGTTGGGCAAAGACAAGTCTTACGCACGTTTATTCTTTAATTGGGCGGCATGGCTCAGGGGTAGAGTGGCCGTCTAGCAACCGAAGGGTCGCTGGTTCGATCCTTGACCCCGATGACCATGTCAAAGTGTCCTTGAGCAAGATACTGAACCCATAATTGCTCCTGATGCGCCTTGCATGGCAGCCTCCACCATCAGTGTGTGTGTGTGAATGGGTGAATGAGATGACACTGTAAAGTGCTTTGAGTACCACTAAGGTAGAAAAGCGCTATATAAAATTGAGTCCATTTACCATTTAACTTTCAAATCTGGATAAGTGGAAGGCCAACAAGGTTATAATTATGATGGCCGAGAGAGGAAGAAGTAGTTCACAGCAAAGTCAGAGAGAAATAAAAAAAAAAAATTATGAGATGAGAATACACACACAGGAGGTCTTCACTGATTGTGAACTTCCGTTTGTTGTATGTGACCACAGCGGCAGCAGATTACACTCTTGTGTACATCCACCAGCCAAAGCAACTGCTAGCACTTTACCTTCAACTCCAACTGAGGGCTCTCCACACCACATAACATGTAAGAGGCTACTCTTAACCTGGGTAACCGGTGGGGGGGGGGGGGGGGGGGGGGCAGTTGACTAAGGTGTCTGTTACTACTTGTAATGAGATCCACTATGAGCAATTTGCAGTGGTGGCTGCTATTGATTACTCCTGCAAATTAAGTGACTTTGGGGATGTGCAGACTAATCCTGGAGTGGGAAACAGATGAGTGAAAGAAAAGCAGTGCCAATAGTCAGTGGTTGTTGCACAGTGGAAATGATCCGACTACGTCACTGATACAGCACAGATCATCATCTGTAATGGCAACAGGGCAGGGAACTCTTGCAATAACTGATCAATGGCAGCTACTGATTGAAAATTTAGACATTAAATACTTGTTCCACTCAAGAAATGTAGGAGAACAAATAACCCCTGGCCTTGGCTTCCATCAGAACACCATCTTTCCAAGGACTCACTAACACAGATGGAGGGATCAATTTATGTCAATCATCAGTCTGGGTTCACAGGAAAATGGTTGAATGTGCTTTTGATGTACCACAGAGGGCCAGTTCACTGCGTTACATTCAAATATGTCTGATTAAGAACTAATTGCCTAGCATGTAACTAAAACCCTTGGAAACATCTGGTCTGATCATTGTTCAAAAACTGCAGTTACAGTACCTATTTATTTACACACCAGCAAATAGTCCTGACACAGCAACCTCAATTCAGCGGAGAGCAAGTCTCCTGATAAAGCTGGAGTGAGAGTTCAACATGCTCTGGTTCAAAGTGAACAAGGAAAACAACTTTTAATTTACTTTTAATCCATCGCCACCCAACCATTCACATCCTGCAGTGAGGAGAGATGTTTTGCTGAAAAAGGACAGAAAGGGAATCAAACGTGGGAGAAGCTGATGGAAGAGGAAGGAAAGATGAAAGGATGATGTCTTCTATTATAGGTTTAGTTCAGATTTTTCGTGAATTCTGGCTATAACCGCATTAGAAAGCACTGGTTTTAACAGCACAGTATATTTCTGGTTTAATAACTTTATCAGTGATTGAACAATAATGGAATTTTAGCTTTTGTTTTAGCTCTTGTTCCAAGGCAATTAGATCCCAGTGTCATTTAGACCTGTCCAAGCAAAAACCTAGTTTTATAACTGTCTGGCAGAAGCAGAAGCTGGTTTTGGATGAACTGAAAACAAAAAATTATGGAGTTAATGTGTGTAATAATGCCCAAGCAGATAAAGTGTTCTAAGATGCTATCTCAGAGGCTATCCACGCACCTTCAGTATAAGATGCCTTAAAGTTGCCAATGGAAGGGTCCTTTTAGAGGGCAGAGTCGATGTATATTTAAATAGATCCTGCCACAGCTCTCTGAGCAACTGGAAAAACTAAGCAATGGCAGACAGGATCAAAGTGAGTTTGATCAGTCCATATACACTTTAAGTCCATATTATTCGAAGTTCTTTTGCTCAACTGTCTCTCTATTCTATTACTGACCTCCCTCATGTAACCCAGCAATAAGGGGTGCAGACAGAGTATATAAATGTGTGTATTTTGTACATTATGTTATTTAAAACATATGAATTTGTAGCTGTTCTTTTGCCCTTTAACATATCTTGGTGTTTGTTCTCTTTCTCATCCTGTCCATTTTCTGAGAATTATTCTTAACCTTTGGCTCAAGCGTATGTCACTGAATATCCAATGGTCCAATGGTATAATGGCAGGAGATGGCAAATGTTTTTTGTTTTGTTTTTTTAAGATCCAGTGAGGTTAAAACTTTTCTTTGCAAAATATAGGGATTTTTTTTCCCAATTAAAAAAAAGAACAATTTTGTGCATCAAGATAACTGACTGGTGAGGCAACAAGGCAGCAACCTTTCAACCCTAAGTCAACACCAGGTCAGAAGACTTTGTCCTGTTTCCCTAAAACATGACTTTCAGAATCAATCGAACTCCAATTATCTGACAGTGTTCTTTTTTCTTTTTATACATCTACAATACAGAAGATGTCATTTCTATATTCCGAAGCTATGATGTAGTTTACATGTATTTAAAGTCACACACTAGCTTCATATAACTTGGCTAATACTCTTAACAACAGCTCACATACTGTATTTTGCAGGGGAAACACCCAAAACCCAACCAAAGTGTAACAAGTCATTTGATAGCCTCTATACCATCCTGGCCAGTAATGATAAATTATTGACCAAAGGTTGACAACGCAACAAAGAACAGCCCACTGAACACGCTCTTTTTTTTCAGAGAACTCAAAGCTTGCCTGTGTATGTCTCTTCCATTCCCCGCCTCCTCCCTCCCTCCCTATCAGCTCCACCCACACAGCTACTGAATGGAAAGCAGCTACTGAATGGAAAGGTGTGCCTGCATTTACAACGGTATCTGTTGACTCAAAGCTGCACTTACATGAGACATACTGCAGCTGCTCTGGTGAGGAGACTAAAAACACATGGACTCCCTCAAGTACGACATGAACCCCCTTTGGCTTTAAAGTTAGGTTTCGCAGCAAAGCACATGCACTTGAGAATGCATAGGGCTTGATTTATAGCATTAACAGAGGAAAGACCTGACGACACCCTTCCCATGTGGTGGGGCAAAATTCCTTGGAAACATACACGCAGCTGCCAATAAACTACCTCTGGGTCGTGTGCTACTGAAAACATGTGAGTATAAGTAGCAGCTCCCAACATGGTTGAGAATTGAGCAGGTTTTTGGCTCTGCACTCTGCTCTACAGGAACTTCACCTTGATCTCACGATGGATGTGGGATCTAAAATACTCCCCATCTGGGGCAGAGTGCAAATACTGTATATTAAAACTCCACTCAACTCAGGAGCAATCCTCAATACATCTTCAAATGAAGAAAACACACATCCACACATCACATCCAAGTTACTATGCTGTTAACATTCACGGCTGTACTGACCCTGAAACTGTTTTAATGATCTATAACCATGAGCTTGGATTCTAATCGCTAATTCTGTGTCCATTTCTAAAATTGGAGCTAGAGCTTGAGAAAACAAGCAATGCAAGAATTTGCATCCAGATCCTGGCATTTCGGAGGTTTTCAAAAAAGAGCCTGGTAATTGTTCATATTCGACTTTTCAAACAGTGAATTCTATTATAGCAGGATTGCTTGTTGAGGAAGAATTAGCTTCCTGAAGAAATATATCATTCAGGGATGAGGAGGGCAACTTTAGCATGAAAACCATTTCCAGACCGAGACAGGATCAGATGTTTTGTCTCTCTACAGACACACAATGTGGCCATGGGCTTGCAGCTCTTAGCTTAAATGTTTCACTGATGCAAATTTTTTCTATGTCTTAAAAACTTGTGGCACTTCATGCTTCAACTGCTTTGCAAACCCTGAAATATGTTCAAATGGCTAAACGCAAGATCTTCATCCAAGTTAATGGAAGGATATTCCAATCAGCGGTGAATAGAAGTTTCTAGAATTCAATCACTATTACATAACCAACAATTTTATATCTCCACAATGCCAGCAGCATTTGCAATGCAGTTGAATGACTGGTTCAAAACAACAACAGCAGCTCCTGCAGGCATTAACGTAAATGCTGCAAGAACATCAGTTATATCAGAGGTGGAGAATATTCCTTTCTTCAGCACTTATCTCCTCTGCATATTGTAGGGAGCTGAGACCCCAAGAGACTGTCCTCATGCTAGTTAGCTTGCCACAATGAACAGTAGTAAGAGGTGAGTGTAAACCTCTGTCAAAAGTCATTGAATAGAGAAGGATCAGGAACTTTGTTTGTCCTCATTCTTTTTTAAAAAGTCAGTAATGATTAGGAGCAGAAGTCACTTTTTTGTTTGGCAACAAAGATTTTGTTTTATTGACCAAAGTTACATCAGACGTTTGAGGCTCTGTGTCAAATTAGAGTGCCACCACCAAACATTGCCACCAGATCTCCAACTACAACACCAGTCCAGCATAAAGGAGAGTAATACTGCTCCCCAAGAGTCTGACTATATAAGAGTCCTTTGACAAAAGTCTGTATCTTTTGATATACCATACATCAGTCAGGATCCCAAAATTCAAAGAGTAGACAGTTTCCTCTTTATGGAAAGTTCTCATTAGCAGGAGATAACAAGATGTTTCTGTTAATCATGAAACAGTTACCCAAACAGTATTCACACACTCAGCTTACAGTCAGAGAGGGATAAAAGGGGAGAAGCTTGACAGTGGAAAGAAAATTAAAGTGCGCTCTAAACTCCTGCTCTCAGTCTACATCAGGACCAAATAAATATAGTGTCAACATGTTAAGATGGTTAATGTCAATCTGTATCATCAAAGGACAAGTTCAGACTCAAGACAAGCTGGAATCCGTCCTCTACTTGTGCCCCAAGGCTGAGCTGGGAGCACAAACATAAAACTTCATGAACTAAAACATGTGGATGCTCCTGGGCCCTCTCAGCCTGGGTGTCAACCTGTGATCCAATAAATCAAAACAAATGAGACTGGGCTCAGACAGCGGGATCGGGGTGGGATGACTGGTTTGGCGGGGAGCTCCTGTTTGATTCTGTTCAGCAGGACAACAAGCAGAGGCAGGATGATCAGCACACACAAGTCTAGGTCTTCTGTATTTCAGAGGGCAACTGCCCTAACATCCAACAAATACCCCTTCACACTGAAACACGTGTGTCAAAGCAAGTTTTTGTACCTGCGTTTGCTCGGCATTAGGGCGCATTCAAGCTCCCAGCAGATGCGGGTCTGAGCTCCCCCTGTTCAGGCTGTGTGCCTGTGTTTTTCACTTGTACGTCATCGCGCTGTAGATCTACGTCAACAGGTCATATCGCGGGGAACCTGAGACAACACGGGGTGCCTTTTTCACACTGCTGGCAAGCCAAACATAGCCGAGGAGAGCCGCTAAACACCTGGGTTGCTTGGAGGGTCGGTTGAAATATCGAGTCAACCCTTTCAGAGTGCCCAAACACCCATGTTCATCTGGGTGCAGTGTGAAAGGGGCTTAAGTGATTGAAGAACAGAGAGTGAACCATTTCCTGCTGGGAAACGGCTCATTTCCCTGCAGCATATTAGATTCACAAAGTGGTGGCGTCTATAACCATGTGCTTTCAGGTACTCACCTTTTTTAAGGGATACCTCAATGGTTTTTGCCATTCACATAGCTGAAGCTGCAGAAGATGGTTTGATTAGTGTGTCTAATGCAATTAGTTGAGCTTTTCTTACAGCTCAATAAGGCCATTAAATTGTACTGCTGTCATGGTCAAAAAACGGCCAACTCCTTAAGCTAAGGTGGCATACATTTTTGGCTGGACATGTGTTTACAAGTATTTCAAAAGTCCAGTTTTCTTCAGACAACTACAATTGTAATAATACACCATAAATAATATCATGTAAACCTACAAATAGAGACTGGAAACTTGCACTTAACAAAAACATTGTGGGTATGTGATGTGTTCAAAAACTACATTGTAAAAATTATGGTTCTGAAGTTTGTTGTGTACACAATGATTTCTTGTTTGGGCCTTGAGGTTTAGAGTTGATAGTATGGACACTCCCACTTTCCACCTGTTTCCAGCCTTTTTACCAAGCATTACAAACCATTTCATGGCTGTGACCTTAGACTTAGTAGAATGTTGTATTGATCCCCTAATCTGACTTTGGGCAAGACATTAAATAAGTATTTCTTCAGCCTACGCATGTATGTCACAATTTTAAAGGGCACCAAAGGAGGGACAACCTAATTCACTCCCATAAAGAAAGTAATACAGAATATTTAATGTAAGTGAGCCAAAACACAATACTTTTCAATGTTGATGACTGCATGGTAACCAAGTTGGGTGACATTATCTTACAAGGCCACAGCATCAAGGTGACAACATCACATGACGCTGTATGTTGGGAGGTGGGGGTGTACTCTTCTGCAATCTCATTCTGCTTTATTTAGTCAAACAAACCAACCCTTCAGCACATAACGCCTTCATCAAGGTAGAGAGCAGAAGCGAGGGGGCTTTGTAATCATCATCATCACTGGTCTGTGACACTCACCTTTTGTTTAAAAAAAAAGCGCATTATGGGAGCAGATTAACCTGATAATAGGAAGCATTTTATGAGAAAGAGAGATGCTGACATTACTGTTGCGTTCTGCAGCAAACTGTTGCACTACAGTTATATACTGAATCACTTTCTGAACTTTGAAACCAGTCATATAACCTTAAAAATCATGAGCACAAACCACAGAAGCAGCCCGTCATTCTCCAAATAGTGAGTCTTTGCATAGTTCACTAGATGTGAACATTGTTTCTCCCTCAGCAGGATGCTCAGTGTTGATGCCTGCTGCTAGCGATAGCACTGTTGGGGGGGGGGGCAGAATACTCAGTCCGGAGTAGTAAGTAGGGAGTGTAAAGTGGTGACAAGTCGGATGACTGGTCACTGATTCACTTAGTGAACACTTCCTGCATATCCATCACACAAGAAAACAAGCTCCTGCATAGCACGCTGGCAATGGAGATGAGGGAACTGTATGTCGAGCAATGCTAACTTACATCCGGGTTCAAGGAATCTTTCAATTGTAACAATTACATGCTGCTGTGTCCAGTTATATGATAAACCAGACAAGCAATATCTTTCTTCTTCACATCAAGAAGACATGCATCTTGGTACAGGTCATCAATTTGAGGATTCAAGTTATAAAACTTTTTTTTTTGTTTTTGGTAAGACTGAACAAATGTGTTGATCTTATCTGTGACTTCTAAAGTGAGCAGGGAAATGTATGTGTGGTTTGGAAGCGTTTAGAAAGACAGAGGCTGGGGTGTGGGAGATGGGAAGTGGGAGGCGGGAGGTTTACAGGCAGGCGTAAGCAAAGATATGACTGCTTACATCCTTATAAGGCCAAACTAGGACACACGTAAACAAAACAAATGTACACTGGACACAATGTTAATTAGGTTTTAGGCCCCAATAAGCATATGTGTCCATTTAAAACCTGGACCTGTGAATAATCCCAATCTAAACTCCAATTTCCACCTATGAGGACAAATGTATAAATGGAACAGAATGAATATTAAGCAGGTCATTAACGTGTTCATAAAATAGAGGTGCATTACTTAATAGGAGAATTCAAATGAGAGTTGCAGGTTTAAGTGGCCTGCAGTATCTGAGACTCCAGGGTCTGCAAAGACGTCAAGATTCCAAGATAAGAGGATACCAGCGTCTTTCTTCTTAAGGGTCAGGTTAAGACTTGACTCAAAATATTTAAAGCAGTCTCTAACATGCAAGGTTCATAAGTGCAAAGGTGTGTTGCAAAACACTGCCTTTACCTGTTCAAGCCATTTTTGTTGAATTTTTCATTACTCAAGTCAAGTCCAGGAAATGTCTGCAGTTAACCCTTTACCTTAGGTTGTTGACACCGGGATTTAAAATAGGATTAAACTGATTCTCAATCCAACACAAAGTAAAATGCTGACTCTAGGGATGAAGCAGAAGGCAGAGGGAAGCACAGCAGGGAAGTTTCAAGCTATTTCTTCATGCAACATATGACAACCTCTGAGCTAGTGATGTGCCCTATCTTGCATTTCTTTCCTTGTCATAATTGTTCTGTTGCTCACTTATAAACACTGTTTGAAGGAATGAGGAACTTTCTGAGATATTGGCTTCTTGTCCATGCTCCCTGGAGCCAAACAATGAGATAGATACCCTTTTCTCTCCTATGCAGGATTCAGTGCAATTAAAGTCAAAACACTTTATTTGTCCCTTTTAAGTGTTAATGACTGCATGATAATCAAGTTGTAAGGCACACGTGAATGCATGGTTAAAAAAAAAACTAGCAGCAAAAAAAGGCAATTACACACACACAGACATATAAATAGCTAGCTAGCTAGATAGATAGATATTTATAATGTGGGGGAAACATAATATACTCTTTGGTTGTCTGGTCATCAGCATAGGGGCTTCCTCCTGGAGCCTGGAGGAAATGAAATTTGTGCATTTGTGTGCACACATGGTGTGTGAGTGTGGCTGTGGGTGTGGCTGTGGGTGTGGGTGTGGCTGTGTGTCCCCCCTGAGGACAAGTGCAGCCTGCAGTCATCTCCCTTGAACCAAGTCAGATCTCCCCACATTGGTGCCCAGATGACTGCAACAACCCTGCTCTCTTTGGGATTATTAGAACAGCAATGTTTGTCCAGTCAGACACTGAAAAACGTGGGTCATCAGAGAAAAATATTTGACCGTGGTGGACTCATCAGGTGTGTAATTCAAGCTGGAAAGGATGAGTGAACTGTATTTAACACTCTTGGCCACAGTACCAGCTGATATCAGTCCAGTCTGCTCTCCCCACCTGATCCCATCCCGGCCTGTAACCTCCCCCTCCCTCCTCCGAACTCGGTTTCGCCCGGTAGCAACCAGCCGATGATGACATAATCCAGGAAACTAGAAGCCGACAGCTTCATAGCGCAAGAAAGAAACTGGGGAAAAGTTTTCCAACAGCAGCGAGAGGGGCCGATTATTACCATTTTTGGGCACGATTGCTCCCATGCAAGCCCAGCCCAAACCACAGCGCTTACTCAGATTCCACAGCGCTTTTCTTCCCCTTAAGAAATCCGGAGGACGAGTATGGGGAGCGGGAGGGGAAAAATGAACCCCATCATCTAGTAAAAGAGTATGTAGGTTGTTATAGCTGCACTATAATAAAGGAGATTCCCCCCGTACCACCCATCCAAAAGCGTGAAGGGGTGGATAAACTAACTTTCGGTATAGTAAACATAAAACTACTGCCCCCCCCCCCCATTGCGTTGGGGTAACATGGAGGACGTGGGTAAATGTGGTTAATTAACAAGCGAAGGCTCCTCATGCGCGCACGCGCACACACACACGCACACACACACACACACACACACACACACACACACATGCACCATCCCCGGATTGTTACGCATGGCCTAATCCACTCCGTTTCATAAACCAGATGACAGGAGGGGCAAGTTATTCACCGTATGCAGCCAAGCGCATGGTTGACATCTGTTGGGCTGGAAAGGTGGGCGTCCTGTCCGGTTTTCATTGGTTTTCTGCCCTCTTATAGTACCCCTTCCCCCTTTCTATAAATAATAGGGGCAGGCTGCTGTTCCAAATTCCAAATTCATGTTATGTATAAGATCTGGAGGCGACAAAAGTTGTGAAGTCTGTTAAAAGTAGACCAAGGACAGGAAATGCGCACAGGTGGTGATTAAAAGCCTGATCATTTAACTAAAATGGATGATTAGCTGATTTATCAATATGTTAGTAAAGTTGTGAAACGCAAGAAACCTCATTAGTAGCAATAACAAACAACAAATTATTATCATCACAAGGATCCTCACGGAAAACAGTCTCACCTTTCTCTGCTGCTTCTCCCATGCAGGATCCAACAGCAGATCCCGATCCCAGTCATCTTCTTGCTGCATATAATCATTTTCTCCGTCATAGTGATCCATATTATTCATGTATATAATATATATATATAATTATATATAAAAAGCTTTATATATTGACGGCTTCTGTCGTATGCCTTCTTCGGCAAGGTGATGTTATAGCAGCAGCTCAGCCTCCTCCACGCATTCAAGACGGTGTGTGGGTAAAATTAACGGTCCACCCCCGGCTTCCCTCTTTCTCCCTCTCTCTCTCTCTCGCTCTTGCTCTTTCTCCTTACAACACTGGCTCTTTTCTCTCTGCCTGCTCTATTTTCACCCAAACTGTAGAACTCAGCGGAAGGCAGGTCTAGTGTCGAGGTGCGACGGACGTAAAAACTTTGGTTAAGACAAATTGAACGATAACCTACCGAGACATGTGATTGGATGCTTCAGCGACAAAGCGTCTGCCTCCTTAAAGCTGATTGGCTATCCTGACTGTCAGTGCGGCGGCTTTATAGCCAAGGTTGATTGCGTAGGTTGAGCCAAACATTTGCCTGCAAGGGCAGAGGCTCATTAGTTTATTACATGTCTGTGTATACCGCAGACTAAAAAGAGAAAATTGTCTCTTTTCTCCTTTGTCTCAGGCTAGCAGGGTTTTAGTTGTGATAGAATGTCTATTTACTTACTGCAGGAAAAAGTAGCAATACCAAATGAAACAATACTATCGAGTTAACTGTCTGGCGTTACATTTCAAAATTAAATATTAAAAATATTGGTGTGTATTGTGAATAAGGACTTAAATTTAGCTGTAATTCTAAAGTTTTCACCTCAGTATTTTATTTTTATACAATTGCAAAACTGCAAAAGTAATAGTACTGATATTGTTGCAGATGTATGTTTGCATTCTTGATACTTCAGCATTTTTATAGTCTATATTGCATGATGACTCATGTTTTCAGCCCCTATAAAATGATATAAAGTAATCATGCAGATATTTGTCCTCTACAATTGTTACTGAAGATGTGCTTACCAATGCTTGGTACAATTTGCAAATTTCATGAAACATAGTTATTATACACACATGAATTTAATTGAATAACTTTAAATTCAAAAGTGGTGATTTATGATCTTTTCTAGCAATTTAATGATTACACAGGAATTCACAAGCACAAATTACTAAATACATAAATATCTGCACTGATTTACTTTTGAGATATAATATCTTAGTAAAATACTGTATATTTTCTTTAAAAAAAAGTATCCAAGCCTTTATGTAGCCACAGAGTACAAAATATATTGATGATACAGACAGCATGTTTGGCATCAGAGTGCTTTGATGAGAAGGACAAAGGTATAGATCATCAAAGGAAACATGAATGCACCTTGAGACCAGGTTGAAGTTCTGCATCACTGCTGGACTCTTTAGTGTCACTTCTCAGCATGAAACTCCTCAAGCCTCCTGTTACTATGTTGTGCACACATTTTCTAGAGCATGAAATTATTCCTATTATCGAGTACCTCAGACATGTTCTCTATAGATCTGTGGGGTGCTCTAGTACATCTGTGTTCCTTTCATCCATGAACTCTGCATTATGAAAGGCAAATGGCTGTGCTGTTGAAAGGAACACCTAGACGACTTACCCGTGGACTGTTGTGGTAATTTGGTAAGTATTTTGCAGGAGCAGTGTTTACCTGCATTTTCTTGCATATTGTCTATTTCATATGCCTGCATTTTAAAAAAATAATTTAAAGAAAAACATATTCATAATGTTTGTAGCATTCCTGTATTTACTGAGAAGAATTAGAAATTGTGCAAAGGTAAGCAGTTCCTCCATCCCGCATGCATGCAGTATTACTGCACGCTGCAGTGTTACTGTCTCACAGGCATCAAGTCATTCAGAAAGAAAGGGGAGTCACAGCAGCTCCTGTAAACATCTGAAGCTGTGGCCAAGTCTCTCTGCCTTGTAAGGTAAATCAGCCTTTTCACTCCTTCTGTGTCTAACAAACACACACTCACAGAGAGTCACAGCGAGAGAGAGAGACAGACAGACAGACAGACAGAGAGAGAGAGAGAGAGAGAGAGAGAGAGAGATATGCCGACTCGGGATAGCCCCAGCTGTAAGAACAAAGTGGAGCTCTCTTCCATATATGGACAAACTTTCAAGGGGTGAATGTTTGGGAAAGTGATGTCACATACAGGGAGCAGACAGCCAGCACCCTGCCTGCTCCCTAGTTAAGGAAGCAGACTATGCTTTATGTGCAGCAATGGCAGAAGTCTGGTGGTGATGATAGCCAGTGGTAAAAGAAAAAGTACAGAAGTGAAGTGTAGCCTGTTTAATAGGGTGCCTGGAGTGTTTCACTGAGATAATTCTGACTTTTCCATTTGCTAATCAATTCAGCAAAGGAACCAATGCATTCTGGAAACTAATTAATAGAACTTATATTTGAATTACACTATTCAGTCAGAAAATGATTTGACCACTGGAACATTGATTACATATTTGTGTTAATAACTATTTCTGTCCTGTCTTCAAATAACATCCATCCATCCATTTTCTGGGGGCTGGAGCCTATCCCAGCAGCTTTCGGGCAAGAGGCATGCTTCACCCTGGACAGGTCACCACTTCATCGCAGGGCCAACACATAGAGACAGACAACCATTCACACTCATGGTCAATTTAGAGTGTCAGTTTAGCCTATTCCACTTTGCATTTCTTTGGACTGTGGGAGGAAGCTGGAGTACCCAGAGAGAACCCAAGCAGGCACAAGGAGAACATGGAGACTCCACACAGAAAGATCCAGTGCCTGAGCTGGGACTCAAACCCAGAACCTTTTTGCTGTGAGGCAACAGTGCTAACCACTGCACCACCATGCGGCCTGGTCTTTAAATAAGAAATGTTTAATTCATTAATAGAATACTCAGAATACATCTGACCAATGCTGCTTTGAGTGAGATGCTCACATCAGCACATAAACTTGTTCAACATAATGTAAGCATGCTGTTCAGCAGGTATACTGCTTTACCATGTTGAGCATTAAACACAAATCATAGCTGCTAATGGAAATGTGATAAGATTTGCAGGTGTTGGGTCATAAAGTAATTTCTTGGAAAAAATAAAAATGTCAACCTTAAGGCGCTGGATGAAAAGTCATACCAAAGTAGTAAAACGCCCATGAAAGTCTGTGCCAAACATAAAGGCAAGCCCTCAACAGTTGAGATACTTCAATTAATGTTACAAATGTCAATCACAGTGGCACATGAGTGAAAGTCAGAATATCACGCAAAATAATTCGGTAAAAATCCTTTTTTTTAGGATTTGTACTTCACTCAGTTATGTAGAGTTGGGTTTACATTTTCATCTTTGGAGTGCCATTCAACTAAAATCATCCGTCTTCACTTTACATAAATTAAGCCAGTGTTAGCCGATTGGATTGAGCAATAAGGTTTTGATCCAAAGGCCACTGGTTAAATCTTAACAGATATTACCAAAGTGTTGTCTTACTCTCAAGATCTCATGATTTACATCCAATATTATTTGGGATCATACTTTTATTACAGCTTGTCCAAACAAAGCTAATTTGTCAGATTTGTCACAGCCATGCTTGGCTTGGCTTTATTTGAGTCTTTACCACCAGCTTCTGATGGCACTAAGCCTATTTTAATTGCTCAAAACCAATGTGCATTTCCTTATTTGCAACACTTCCACAGTTTGCTCAAAATTCGCTTGACAATGAAAAATATAACTTAAAGTGAACGAGGTTCCTTTAAAAAAAAAAGCATTCCTTTGAAAAAGTGAGCATCAATCTCAGTGAGCTCACCCCTTATTAATTAAAAGAAAAAAAATCACAAGAGAATGGGTTTAGGTGTATTGCATAATTAATTAATAAATAATTTACTTTTAAAATGGCCAAATAATTACTCAAAATATCACTACATGCTTGACTGGTCTAAGCTTCCATACTTATAATAAAGATGGAGACCCCCCCCCCCCCCCCAAATCTGGTGCATTTGTTGCCCCCTCTGAAGTATGAGGCACTAGTTTGACCTTCAAATTTAATATTTTGAAGCCTTCCCTGTCAATCTTCATAGTTTTCATTATTTAGTTTCACTTAACAGGTCTTTACAGGATGCCCAAGAGCAGCAACAAGAGCTTATAAAGGCTCCAAATAATGTTCATTAAATACCTGCATTAACTTGTTATAATAAACCACTGAAATGTGAGCAATTACTTTGATGGCACACTCCACCAGTTAGGTTTGAAAATTCAGGCTAACCCTATGGCATTAAGATGACTCAATTCAGCAGAATATCTTTTGAAGAGTCACTGCCAACAGAGACGCTGAGGCCTCCACAGGTCATGTGAAGAGTTGGTGCATTTGGCTTGCTCTGGTCTCTGGCACGTTCCCAAGGTATTCCAGTCATGTTGGGAGGGGATTTCTTACATAGCTGTCCTCACTGTTACAGCTAAGCCATGTATGGGATACTGATGGACAACCATACTAATCTTATTGAGTTGTACATATGCTTGTGGTCAAACAACAAGAACCAAACACCATCTATGACCAAAAAAACTAGAAGCATAACCTGGCAGAGGATAGGACACCAATGACTCTTCTTTTGCAGTATAATGCAGCAGCACACAAAGCATAAGAAACAGGAAGTGTATTACATCCACTGCCTTACATTTATGTTGCATCTCATTAAACCAATGTTTGCTCCACTGGAAGGCTTTAAGGTCTGTGGCTGTTCAGCACACCTCCCAGTTCTGACTGTTAGCTATAAGTGTGTTTCTTCAGGAGAGCATGAATAACAAGTTAACGTTCACCGATACATAAATACAAAAATTAGTCTACAATAAAGACACTAATGAGTACTGTTTTGTTCTAGCCAATGATGCTTGAGAGTTAAGGAGAGACTTCTACAAAGCCACAGGAACTTGATATAAATGTATTTTTTTTCCATATCCTACAGAGCCCCTTAGGGGGCATGAGCAGAAAAATTTAAAAAAAGAAAAAATGTGTGTGTGTGTGTATATTTATATATATATATATATATATATATATATATATATATATATATATATATATATATATATATATATATATTTTATATATTTACATATATATATATACAACCACTTGGTTGTTCCTCTCCATGTATGCTTTTGCAGCTAGAGTCTTACACTCTGCTACTATGTGTTGGACTGTCTCAGGAACATCCTTCCACAGCCTGCACCTTGGGTCTGATCTGGTGTGGTAGACCTTGGCCTCTATGGCTCCTACATTTAGGGCCTGCTCTTGTGCTACCATGATCAGAGCCTCTATGCTGTCTTTCAGTCCAACATGTTCCAGCCATTGGAAGGTCTTAATTTAATACCAGCCACTTCTTCAATCTGGTGGTTCTACATTCCATGTCAGGGCTTGTCCGTCCATGTCTTCTCCTCTCCCTCCTCACTCTCATCGGGTTTCAGCTGTCTGAGGCACTCACGGAGCAACTTGCCCTAAGGGGCCATCTTCTTGATGTACTCTTGGATTTTTGATGTATCATCCTGGACAGTGGCTCTGATGCTCACTAGTCCACGTCCTCCCTCTTTTCGCTTAGTGTTCAGCCTCAGGATGCTGGACTTAGAGTGAAACCCTCCGTGAATGGTTAGGAGCTTTCTGGTCTTGACGTCTGTGGCTTCTATCTCCTCCTGCTGAGCCTATCCCAGCAGCTTTAAGGCGAAAGGCGGGGTTCACCCTAGATGGGTCACCCGAAGGCTGCTGGGCCAACACATACAGGAGAGACAGTAGGGGTGTAACGATTCATTTTCACAACAATTCGATTCGAATCACGTTTCATGGTTACAGATTCAATTCAAGGACGATTTTAATTCATTTAGAATGATACAATTCGATTCAATTCAGCATCTCGAAATTGATTGACTTTTAAGAGACAATTGAAGACTCAATTGTTCAGAGAACACTTTGGCACTGAACCTGACTCTTCTCCTCTTTGTCCTGTGGGGTAGAATAAGTAAGAGGGTCCAAGACCCAGCACTTAGTGATTATGTAGCACTAACTGTGTTGTGTGATGTTGTATGTTTGTCAAAAAAAAAAAAAGGGGGTGGGGGCGACACTTCTTCTGCCACTAGATGGCAGTACCTGTGACCAAATCACAACTGAAGCACTTTTGCGCTACTGTGGGTTTTTCCTTAAGTCTGAATTCTTGCTTGTGTTGTACGTCGCTTTGGACAAAAGCGTCTGCTAAATGAAATTGTAGAAATTGTAGAATTGATTCAATAACTTTTTGACAAAACTTCAACTATTGTGACTGTGAAATAAATACCTTGATATTGGACAGTTCAGGCTTAGTTTCATAGATCTCTGCTGTTTGTTGTAAGGGAATCATGTTTAAAATAATGGATATTTGGATTTTTAGTGTAATTTATTTTGCCTGAGCTGAGTTTTCACTTGAGCTGGCGTTAACTGGCTCTGCTGCTGCAGCGGTAATACTGGAGGAGTTGCCTGGACGGTCCTGGTCAGCCGGTGCAAATGCCCATGGTGCCTCAGTAGGTGATTGAATAGCTTAGTCTTGTTGCTTGTTTTTTATTTCACATTTACATACTCTACAAACAGCGACTTGTTTAAAACTTATCCATCTTTATAAAAGCCAAAGTGTTTGGATGGCTGGAAAATTTCTTTCTCTCTTCTGCCATCCGTCATGCTGTTGTTGCTGAGATTCACACTTCTACCGGCGCGTACCGCTATCGAGTAACATTTTGTGTCTAACAGCACCAAAAACACACAATCTCTCAAGTTTGCCGTGTTTAAATCCAATGTATATTTTCACAGTATCGATTTAATCGATTCTTTACCATTTAAAATGATTTTTAATTGATATATGTCGTTCGGAAGGCCAATTTGCCAAGCACACGTCAACGCAGTTGAATCGTTGAAATATAAATTGATTCATCCATCTATAGATAAATCGTTATACCCCTAATAGACAGACAAACACTCACAGTCACTTTAGAGTATCAATCAGCCTAGTCTACATTTGCATGTCTTTGGACTGTGGGAGGAAGCTGGAGTACCAGAGAGAACCCTCGCAGGAACAGGGAGAACATGCAGACTCCACACAGAAAGATCCTGTGCCCGAGCCGGGGATCAAAACCGGATCCCTCTTGCTGTGAGGCGACAGTCCTAACCACTGCACCACCGTGTCATAGGGTCTCACCAATAAGGAATTTTGGAGCCAAGACCAAGGATAGTATCAGACGACCAAGTGATTGTCAGCCTCGTTGATACCAATATGTCACCACCGTATCAGGAGTTGATTGTGTATAAGTACATGACGTGATTGTTTGTATTATGTTGTGCAGGCTGCTAATCGCACCCGAACTGTCAAGGCTGAATGACGAAAACAACAGGAAAAGACGACCTGACTGTGCAGGAGGCAGGACTACTAATCAAGAAGTGTGATATGCATGAGTGTAAAATTACGTATGCTAAAAAAGGTGTGGCTTCAAGTATATATTCACTGTTAATATCTTATTCAGACTCTCTTGCACTCTCACGTTGCATGTAGTGGGGTCTCCAGATATATCTGTCTGCTTTGCTGTATGAAATAAAGTGTTGATTTGTCTAAAGCAGACGACTCCGGTTGATCTCTTCTCATCAACGGACCCGGTGAAGTCTGCAAACTTCAACAGTATCCAGCTGATATTTTCAAGAGATAAAATTGATTCAGTGCATTAAATTAATTTGAACCAAGGTAATTTTCCTTTGCCAGCCAAATGGAGGCTACTGCAAACACCCAGTGGAATATTTTGGTATCTTCCTCATTTTTTTAATTGAGGTGAGAGGATTTAAAAGCCAACATCTGAGGCCAAAATTGTCATTTAAGTTACTGAAGAGAAAATTAAAAAAGCAATTACTCTAGAAGACAAAAAATGTAAAAAAAAAAATAAAAAATGGATACATCAAAATGCAACATAAAATACACAAGTATTTGGATTCTTTTTTTATTTTTGCTGAGTGAATAAATACAACTCACTGAACTTTTAAAGATAGGACTGTAATTGAAACTTTATTCTTGACCTCACAAACAAAAGTGGTAGTCTTGCCAGGAAATGAATTTAGCGGCTCCTTTGGAGATTTTGATCACATCACATGTTCCCTCAGGAGATGGAATAGTCATGGTATCTATGAGGTTCAAATTCATGTTTTTCAGTCTCTGGGGTTAAAAGGCAAGCTTTCAACTTCAGGTCGGGAAATTGAAATTAGAATTTCATGACTCCTTAAATCTTCAGAGGAGGATTGTGTGATACGAGATGGAGTGATGACTTTTCATTCTTGCCTTTGATGCAGTTTTTCCAGAGGAGCATTGTCATATTCATAGATAGTATCCATCAATATGGGGAATGGAAAGCTTTAAAATTGTGGCATTTGCGATTTTCAGATCACTGGTGTGATTGTCAGGTGATGCATGTATTATTTTAGTCTCTAAGTGGCAGAATGATGATAGCACCTGTTCACATCATAAAAGCATTGACTTCTTTTGCTTTTGTTAATACAATAGCCTACTCTGTCTGCTCAGGGTCACTCCTTTCATAGGGGAGATGCCTTGTTGCTGTAGCAACTTGATCAGCAGTCAGTAACAGAGAACCCAAAACCTATAATGTGATTCCATTGTTTCAGAAAGTCATTATTTTATCACTCAAAAGAACAGTAAAGCCAGGGGAAAAACAGTTACAGCAAAACCACTGAAGAACAAATTATTCTTTAATTGAAAGAAAACCAAATGGCTTGCTTGTAATGGTACCCAGGGGCTGAATAATGAGACACAAAGCATTATTTCAATGCACAGCTTCAACAAAAGTGTTCTCCTTTACACTTTCGAAGGAGACGCAGTCAATTCTTCAGGCTTCCTGAAGCAGCGAAGAATCATTTAAAAAACAAAATAAGCCCAATCAGATTTATGCACAGAGTGAAACACAAGAAATCAAAAAGTTGCAAAGCTTTTATCATCCTGTCTGTTGTTCTAGTGGTTGGAGGTGTTCCAAGTCCTGGATGGAGCCTTCTGCAACAACTAGCGTATGAGACAAAAACACTTATGCTGCAGGAAAATAAATCGTGCTTCACGTAAAATATTTTTGTTCTAAAACAATATTTGCTTAATATTAGCTTATGTTTTTTTATTTTCATCTTTTACAGTCATCTGTGGTTTAACCTTTGGAAAGATGACGTTTGATTTGCTTTTTTTGAAATTAATTGCGTTTTCATTATCAATTCCTTAATGTGCTACTGCACTAGTTCACGTGACATTAAATCATACAGCCGAGTTGTACAAACCCATAGAAACCCACTTCCTTTAACAAATAACCTCTTTTCAGTGATGAAAGAAAGATGTATTATGTTTTTAACTTCTTCTCTGAGGGGGAGGAGCCTGAATCACCCTCGCCCAATCCGTGAGTCCGTTTCAGAGAGCTCTGTGCCGGGCCTTTTTGAGAGGATGACCCTTCTTTCTGTTCCCCCCCGGCATTTTCCCCTGACTCTGACATGACGTGGATGTTCTCACTTGTGTAGCCTTGTGCCACAGTCCGGTGCTGACCATTCACACCAGGGCTACATCTGCTGCTACCATCTACAGCCAGTGAGCTGGTACACGCCTCTCCACTATCATAACCCTCAAAAGCAGTATCTGGGGCAGCACTCCCATCAGTCCTGTGTTCATCAAGTGACAAAGACGATGCTGCTGGATGTCTTTCCAGTTCAGTCCTGTCGCTCCCATCAACATTCTCTTGACTCTCAGGAGACATTATTGGACTTGGGCAGACAAAGTCCGAAGGGCTCAGGCATTTGTCCTCATCTGCGGTGCTGCCCATGTATGGTTTCATCTGTTCCTCAGCTGACGAAGAGGAAGACAGGTCATCGATTGAGATTGATGGGTAACTGCAGGAGTCAATCGCTGAAAACAGAGCCTGTACAGACTCAGGTCGCTCACCAGCTCTAGACACCACATGCATGCGTCGCCGCCTCATCACGTTACGCCGCCTCACTGCGCTGCGCCTCTCCTCGTCATCACTACTGGAACTGGAAGTGGATGAGGAGGAGCTAGAGGCTCCAGCAGGAAGTGAGGGGGAAGAGGTCGGACTGGACAGTGTGGAGTTGTCTCGAGGGCTTGGTGAGCGAGGTCTGGGCATGGGGTCAAGCCAAAACTCACTAGAGTCTGAGTCCTCATTCACCAGGGGGCCAGACTGATGCTGCTGATGTCTGCTGTGTCTCCTGGGCCGCTCCTCCCCATCCATCCCAGCATTGTCTTCCCCTCCTGAGGCCTCAGGTCCAGCCAGGGAGGAGGAGGAGGAGGAATTGTCAGAGTCACTGTGGGGACCAGCAACTGAGGGAGCCGTGGGAGCTGTATGTATGGCTCGGGTGGTGCGGCGGCCACGAGCGTGGAGCTGCATGATGGCCTCTTCGCTCAGGTCGCTGTCAGAATCAGAGCTCCAGCCCTCAATCTCTCGTCGCACCAGCGAGTCAAAGAAAGCCATCATGCGCGGGTCCTCCTGGATGGACTGGCTGACATAATCATGGGACAGACCACTACCACTGTTGAGCACCAGGCTGATATACTCCTCGTGGGTGTAGAGGCTGCGGGACTTGTCCTCTACACGGCCCTCCAAGTCACCAAGACTGTCAGGCTGCTGATAGGGACTCCACACCTAGGATAGGGTGAAGAACAAGGAAATCTAAAGTTTTACAATAGTTATGAATGGTTTACCTAGTAAGGCAATGGGTTTTGCAAGATCATGTTACTTAATCACCTGACAAAACCATCTTGTCAGGCTTCAAGTTATCAGTTTGTCCCTCGTGGTTTGTTGATAGAGGTGTGGTTTTAGCACAACAGTGATAACTAGTTCAAAAGAACAATGGAAGCTTCTGAAGAAGTTAGGGTAGATGCTGCTATGGTATCGTATTAGAACTGGATAGTATTCCTTCTTTTAAAGAAGACCAAAGAACACCACTGTTGGCCTTTTTCTAAGGAAAGCTCTTCTACCGCAGAAGTACTTTTTAAGTATAAGAGTCTGCCTTTTTCCAAATTGTTTGTGTGTCAGGTAAGGAAATGGGGGTGGTTCGAGAGAAAGAATAAAGGAAACAAACTGGATAAACAATTTTGACTTTTAAAATTCTTTGCACTCTTCTTCCACATTTTACTACTAGCAATGGCATGAAGATTCTTTATTCAATCATTAGAAAGTTATTCATTCAGCTACATAGCTTTGTGACATAATGACTGATAACTGACAGTGCAACGGTTATAAATAATTGGATTCAGACATGTAATGTTGATTCGACTTGACATGGAATCTTTTTTGGTGACTTGGACAACTGGGGACTTGAGACTGACTCCCACTCAAGAACTGGTGACTCAAATACACACCGCTATTTGCTGAACATCTGAGGATATATGAAGCTTAATCTTAGACAGTGTTAAAACTGTTATATCATCCTACTGTTGTGTATTACCCCTCTTTCTCTCTTGCCACACTTTGGGCCCTGATTTAGTCTGTGAAAATCTTACATTTCACCAAGCCTTCTCGGGGAAAAAAAATCACCCAAGTGCCATTCTGTTACAAACCTTGATGACTTTCTCCACACCAGAAGAGCAGATCATGTAGGTGTGAGGGTTGAAACGGACCTGGTTCACTATGGAACGGTGACCTTTAAGGACCATGAATGCCCCGTTCACCACACGGCCAGGACCTCCTTAAAGCAAAAAAAACAAGGACAAGGAGTTTGCTTTGTGTACTGAAATATTCAACCTGCTTCCAGAAAAGAAAAGAAAAAACAAAAAACAAAAAAACACCCAGACTGAAATACAAGAGCAGTAACAGGAGTTATGTAACCCTCATAGCTTGCCCTTTGTCTGACACTACATAAATAACTAGGCCTGGTCCAAATATTTTTTAGTTTGAGGAACTCCAGGGAACGTAAATTCATTAAAAATGTTGCTCTGAAGACAACATTATATGGCACACCTACATGCAATTCTTAATTTCTTTTTTTTTTATACTTAAGTTTTGTTTTTGTTTTTAACAACAGCATATAGTACATATATAACAGTCACAGTTGTTGCCATGTCTTCATTATAACAATTTTATAGGTTACATCAGCATTTATTAAATTTTTCTTGGACGGACGGGAGCAGTCGGGGTGGTCTTGTTAGAGGCAGGAGGGAGAAAATAAACCATCACTTATGTTCTCGCATAGACAAAAAAGTTGTCCATTTTAACCATCTTGCAGCATACAAATCGCTTTTCAGCCGTAGTAGGAATGTCAATCTTTCCATCTCATGGATCTGTTCAACAATTCCGAGCCATTCATCCACAGTAGGTGGGTCATTTTGAAGCCATTTCCGAGTTATTGCTTTTTGAGCAGCAACAGTCAGGATTTTCAGTAGGTATTTGTCACTGTTTGTCATCCCTCCTGGTAAGTCACCCAAATAGAGAACTAAACATGACGGTGGGATCTGTTGTCCAAGAATTTGCTGTAGACACTTACAGATATTTCTCCAAAATAAATGGACAACTCCAAAAGATGTGGAGGTGATTTGCTTCATCATCCATACAACCTCTCCAACATCTTTGTTGTGAAGCTGCCAGATAAGGTTTCATTTCAGGGGTAATGAAATATCTCACAAGATTCTTCCAACTGAATTCACGCCACTACATAGAGCAAGTTGTAGAAAAGGTAGTCTCGCATATGTTTTCCCACTGTTCAGTAGTTATGCTCTCTCTCAAATCCTTTTCCCATCTCACTTTAATATATTCTGTGGTATTTCCCAAGTTTTCAATAATACCTTGGTTATGTTTGAAACTATTGATTTAGTACCTTTAGTATAACAATCCTTAATTTCATCGTTGAACTTTGGTATTCAGTTAATTTGTTCACATATGGAACAATCAAACTACTTTTTTCAGCTTCTCATATTAAGATCCTACATGGACAACATTCTGGATTTCTTCTTTTTGTCTGTTATTCACACTGTTTTTAAGTGGAAAGGCTCAACTTGAAAAACAAAAACAAAAAAAATAACAGTTTGGAATGAGAGTTTTTAAAGTTTGGATGTTAAGTCAGTCAAATACGATAGAATAAACACTGTTTAACAGAGCATTGACCTCTAAAATAAATATATCTGCTTTTTTACCTATTGATACTTACGCAGTCATACAGTACATATCTAAAGAGACAGCAATTAGAAGCAAAGTAATCTATAGAATACACCCCACATGAAAAACTATTGTAATGGTCTGATGTGGATACAGTATGTTGGCTAAATGACTGGAAGGCATATTTTTTAACAATTGAACAGAGAGAAAACTGAAAGAACTGCTGACAAGTCCAAATGGGGCTAAAGGCAACAGCAACTGGTACCACTTTTGTTTTGCCTACTCAGACGCCACTGAGATCTTTAACCTTGAGGAGCAAAAACTTGTCTGATAAATGATCCAGTTTAAATATTAACAGTGCTAACTTAAACAACTAAAAAAAAAACAAAGGATGAAGACATCTAAATTCTCCCCTTAGGACCAAGGGCTACAACATTATACAACTTCCTGTATACATGCAGCCAGCGTTGACAGCCTACATAACTCACCTGCTTCTGGATCCTTCGGGATTTTCCACATGTAGAGGTTGAAGTCGTCTGACCCAGATAAGATGTACTGCAGAGAACAGAGGGACTTTAGTCTGCTCTATTTCAAACAACCAAACTTTCCCTTAAACCTCAAGAAAAGGAGTCAAGCTGATCTAAATACACATAAATAATGAGGGGTTAAATAAAAAACACTAGATCATATCATGCTTTGTCTCCTAATATCACACGTCCTCATCCCCACTAGTCAACTTGGCTTAAACGGTGTTACTTCAGGTAAGATTTGACAAAACAGATTCTTTGTTCTTATACGTACATGTTTCAAGGCAACATTGAAATTTTTTCTTGTCATGGCATTTATTCATAAAATCTTGGTGCCTTGATGTTGACATGACCAATGTTAAATTTATCAAACACCCTCCATATACAGGCTATTTTAACTAACAGCTAACACTTATCCTCTTGAGCAGTAATGCCAAAACTGTTTACAGTGCATGGTCAAAAGTGAAATTGAATGGTGTGCTATATCCCAAAAGGAAGCACACCATTCAATTTCAATTTTGGCCCTGCATTGTATGATGCAAGGCACCAGCTGCCCCTACGACCCTTCATGGATAAGTCGTATAGAAAATGGAGCCCTGCAACGGACCAGCGACCCAAGGGTGTACCCTGCCTCTTGCCCAATGTAAGCTGGGATAGGCTCCAGCCCCTTTACAAATAAGTGGTATAGAAAATGGAGGGATGGATGAGCACATTTTTTAATGATTTTATCATAATAATGATAATATTAAGTATTGCTCATGAAGATAGACATTCCAAATATTCCATAAAAATGTGTCTTTGTACTTTCCTTTGTATTCTTTTTTTTTTTTACATTTATCTTCAAGTGGATTCTAGCCAAGCATTATTTTACCATTTGTAATTTTGTATTTATGTTTGTGTGTCCAGTTTTGATGTTTTGCAAGAAGGGAATAGTTTGGGGCTATTTTATCTGCCAAAAAATTGAAACAAATGTCTTACTTTCCTTCTGAATGTATTCTGCTGGTCTCTTCCCACTTTTTGTTTAAGGGACTTGAAACATTTGGCAGTTGAATAGGTTTGAATGTGAGCTATCAATTCAATGCTCTGTTGAAGTGATAGAAAATGATTACTCTCAGATCTTAACCACAGGCTTTAAACTCAGACCACAGTTGCTGCAAGGTACACCAACACACTCTGAAGTGAACACCTGCATGGTGTGTCTCATCTTTCCAGTACACATGTTGAAATGTCACACCATTAACTCCCTCCTTCTCTTTTTCCCAGTATTTTCACTTGACAAGTAACCAACCTTTTCCGTTGGTTTCACACCAGCCTGGGTAAATCCACCCCAGACCTGTGGCTATTCCATGCTTTGTAACATGTTAGTTTCTCTTGCTACTTCTATATTTCTTCCCAAACTGTGTGACATCTCAGCCATATACTGAAATTGAGCTCATGGAGTTTTTTAACCTTGTGTAGCTTCAATAATTCAAGTAAAGAAAAGGCGCAAAAATTTTAAATGGCAATGATTAAGCATTGATCACTGATTAACACTGCTTAAAAAAGTATTATTAAAAAAATTCAAATTGGACCGATTTTGACCAAACTTTCAGTGATTCAATTTTGAGGCCAATCTGTGTCATCTAGCCAAAAATTACCTGTTTTTATTTTTATTTTTTTTCCTTTTTACTTAGGGTTCAGCTGAGGTCTTAAGTCTCCAAGGACTTACTTGTCAGCAAAATGCTCTGGAGAAGCAGAGTGCCCTCCAGTTTTAAGAAGAAACCAGAGAGCACTCTGCCTCTCCAAGGAATTTTTGCATCTCCAAGGCATCTGCTATGAGCTGTGAGGGAATTAAACTATTCTAACAGTGAGGGACAATATTGGAGAAAATAACATACAGCCAAGTCAGTGGAAAGGAACAATAGGCCACACACATGAAATGTTCTTACCCACTACAGTTCTTTTTTCTCCCTCAAATTGTACCTCTAAATGTAAGTCACTCATTCTTTAATGCTATGAGAGGTACACCATAGATGTCAGCAACAAGGAGCATCCAATAGCCATTTGGTTTTGCTTTATGTTTGCCAGACTAGATTGAGGGATATATATTAAAAAAAAACAACAGAACTCCCAAAAGTAAGCTCATTCTTTAAAAAATACCCCACAATATTAACTTACATCTTTTACTCTGAAATACAGTCAATGCAAAGGGCAAGTCCATTTAAAAATAAATGGTATGAAACAAGGCAGCTCAAGATGGGAAGACTTTAGGGCACCCCTGTCTGACAGGGAGGCAGCTGTTCTGTGTTCTCTCCTCCATTAGCCAGGTATGATCCCAATTTCGCTCACTCCATCTCCAAATGACAGAGTCACCATTCTAGCGTGTTTATAGGACATAAAACTATTATCTTAACTACCATGCTGGTGTCGTGCAAAAATGACGAAGGACAGTGGACAGAAATGTCATATTTCTGCACTTGCTTGCTGAACAGGTATTTAGATGCCAACATTTTTTGGCTTTTTACTTGTACTGTGGTAATCTCTGGTTTTGCTCAAGTCACCACAGCTGCTCTGACTGCTTTCCACTCTGTGTGTTTAGAGATGATCTCCCTGCCCTCAGAGAAACTGCTGGGAAACTGCAGCGCAATCCAATGAGATTACCCTTTAGTACTCCAAATTGGCCCTAAAGATTTTGACACATGTTGACACACAGTAGTACAAACATGATTTTGTTATGCTGAAAAGACCCAACTTCCTGGTTGACCAATGAGATTTTGTTTTCAAAGGAGACCATAACAACTATTATTGTTTGATTGACCAATCATGTTGGACACTACAGCCCTAAATAATTACATACTATCAATATAAACCATGCTAAAGTAAATAAATTTAATGAAAACCATTTAGCTATATCTCTAAATATTACTAAATATGTACTACCTGAGCCTGTAACATTAAATGTATATGAAGTCTGTGCCACAGATTTAAGTCACAGCATGAAGATGAAGACAGTTTACATCCAGTAGAGGAGCAGATTCAGACCAGCTAGTCTCAGGTGCCTCCTTAAATTATGAAGAAAGAATAATTTTTAGTAGACTTCATGAGTGCTACTGACCCCGGAGGATAATGTTAATATACTGAACTTGATTTCAGGGTGAAGTAACGACAGAGGAGGACCTACTAAAGGCCACTGGCAAAATCAATTGTGTTTTGTCAAATCCCAAATTCCCAGTTTCACAGAGGGAAACAGTATATTGTTCCCTTTTCTACACTTTCTATTGCTTCCACATGTTACCAGTGTTCTTCCTGTTGAGGATATGACCCCTGAAAACTGGTATACAGGTATGGAGAAGCTGTCCACTACAGGGCTCTGGTCAGAGAACACTCTTCAGTTACCAGATTACTTTAGGCTCTTTACTGACACAGACAGGGGTGCATAACAAGTTATAGCATATCTTCTGCACCATTTCTGCACCTGTTAAGTCAACAGCATAACTGATGATACAAAATTAAAGGCGGTAGCGGAACAACCCATCCTTTCAAAATAAAATTTCAAAAATAATAGTCTGTGAACATAAAGAATTCACAACAGCCGCCCCTGCATTTAAGCAGCAAATCTAAAAGATTAGAAGTTCTTCAAGTGTCATCCTCAAAGGCAGGCAGCTGAATCAGTTGAGCAACTACTTTTAACTGGTCTTGTGTTGACCCTTCCAAAGAGCCAGTGAGCTCTTGGAAGTGATGGGTCAATGATCAGGATGACAGAACTAACAGCTAAGTTATCTTCCACTTCTATCAAGTGTGCAGGGTAGGCAAGTAGCTCCGCGTGAACTAATTACAAAATTGGTCCACAAGCACCTGACAGTGGTGCTATCTCTGCCACCTCATGAATGCTGGGATGTAGGCCACTGTGTGCAGTAAGTCAGGTGTGATGAAGTCAAGGTCGCCTATATCAGCTGAAACAGTGATGAGACTAGTGGTCTCAAGTTAAAGATTCCCCTCCACTCCAACAAAGGTTGTGTATACAGGACGTTTTCAGAGACTGCTTGGCCTTTGATGGGTTAAACTTGAAATTGATCTGATACTCCATCAGCTGCTTTTCAGTTGTGGTTCCATGGCTGCGACGGCCTCATGGAGTTCCCACTCAGCACCACGGAAGTTGTTATCACAATCAGACAATATTTCCTTAGATCGGCCCTGTCTTGTGATGAACCGACCAAGAAGCCAAGGAGTTGAGGAGCTCCATGTGAACTACACGTGAGACACTTGAAGATGGCACCCCAGCACTTTTCGGTCCTCCTGCCTATCTTAACCAGGTAAGGCCCAAAGCAATCAACAACTATGAAATAGAAAGGTGAACAGAGAATTCTGAGATGTTGTGGTGGTAAGTCCACCATCTGCAGGGCCTTAGGCTGAGCTATTCATTACTGGCAGGATGGACAGTGGAGTTGGTGTTGTCTGATGGCCTGTCGACCTTCCAAGATCCAATACTGCCTTCGCAGTTCTGGATACACCCGCTTTGTGACTGGGTGCTGCAGATATTTATCCATGTCCTTAATGAGAAGCTTTGTTGCTGGGTACCTTGGGTCTCGCACAATAAGATGGATGTCTCCTATACATTCTCTGCTGTCCTGAGGAGGCATGTTGAAGAGTCCCATTCTGAAGACAGGCTTGCAAATACAACTGTGGCTAGGAATAGATTTCTGCACTTTAAGGGCAGTAACTTCTCCTGGGAGGCTATAAGCTAAACACCCCCTTAATAGTAGCATTGCTGCATATCTGTAACTGATGGGTTAGCTGTACCCTTGGTCCATGGCCACCCCTTGACGTACTTGTCAAGTTACTTCCACCAATTCTTTCCACATACCAAATTGCGAGCCATTGGGGAGACTCAGGTTGGACTGTACTGCTGTGAAGCAGTAGAAGGTGATGCATTTCAATTCTGATGAGCCCACTGTTGTCGCCTACTCCGGCTTCCTTGGCCAGTGTTTAGCACTCTGTTAGAGGAACAGGGGCTCTTGGCTCCAACAACTAAGCCACACCAAATCCAGGGAAGACTCCCCCCTAGTTATGTAATCTGCTAGATTATTGAGGGTGTCTATGTTCCACTAAGCCTGATAGTCAGTCAACTCATGTATCTCTGACATGTTGATTCCAACAAAGACCTTGTATCTACAGAAGTCTGATTGGAGCTACTCCAGTACTGTGGTGGAGTCAGACCACAGGGTTCTCTGCAGGATGGTGAGTATTATTTCAGTCTCTATGAGTGTGGCCAGTTGAGCTCCAGACAATGCAGCACAGAGCTCGAGGCATGGCATAGATTGTTGTCTACTGGGGCCAACCCTTGAACTCATCACAAAGGAGGTGTGAATGATATCGCCTACTTGTACTATGAGGAAGACCACTGCCCTGTATGCCCGTAAGTGAATTGTCATCTTTGTAGCATCTTTTCAGGTTAAGTCTGTTCCACCAGGTCTAGAACTGAAGCAACAATCTCTGTACTTTGTTGCTTTTTTTGTGGGTTGCCTGTGGGGAAGATTTCAAAGCTGACCTTGGAGCCCCTGAGGTGCATAAGGTCTGTCCTCACAGTGCACAGGGCAAGAGTCTCACATTGACCATCCAACTGGAGCTGCAGGACAGTGGGTTGGTAAAATCATAGTCCATTGTGCCCCATCATCTAAGAAAGCAAAGGTCTCCATCAACTCAGACTTGTGCAGCAGGACCGGGAACACCTTTAAGATTACTTTGATGGAGGCAATGCTGGGTGTACTCGACTCGACTGTCTGAGTCCCTTGATGGTGAGTAGTCAGAGTGATGTTGAGCTACGTTATGGATGACCTAGAAGTGAATGCTACCACAATCACCATAGGTTTTCTTGAGGTTGTATAATTCTGGCTTATTGGCATGTGCACATTTCCAGCAGTGCCGTCCTTCTGCTATCTACTTGTCCAGGTCTGCCACTAACTGATGGACGACTGATGTAGTGTTCTTTGCTGTTGGAGAACAGGCAATGTCACTTATTTGGTTTCTTGTTATTGGATGATTTTGTATTACTGGAGGCATTCAGTTGAGTTGGCCCTACTCTGTGATACACAGCTGCACTTTGATGGTTGCCCTTGAATGGGGTCTTCTCCTTCCCATTACCTTGAGGTTTCTCTTGTTAGTAGTGTTGCACCAGTCTGCTGGAGAGGCACTGTTTCTGGGTCCATTCAAGTCCTGCTGGTTGTACGGTTGAGGCTTGTGCTGTTGAGGTTGCCCTGTAAATGTAGATACTCGATCTCTGTGGTGCTTCCGTAGCTTATTGAGTAACCTGTAGGACAAAGCTCTGGATGTGCATCATCAGGCTTCACATCGAGCATGGTTAAAATGGCTGCTACTTCAATTTGTATAAGCTGGAGTGGCTGACCGTGCTGGAGCTAGAAGGCTTGCATACCTGCTGAGTATGGTTGGCGGCAGGACTAATCAATCATCTGTGCTTTGGGCAGTTTGAGGTGTTCCAGTAGCATAAGATAATTTTACTTCTTTGTCAGCTCCAGATGAGGTAAAAGCAGGATGTCTGAAGCCAGTTTCAACTTATCAAACTTCCTTTCACTATCTTTGGAGAAGACAGGGATTTGGAGTTTTGGCATGCCATACGATTGGCGATGTGGCAGACCAAAGGTGAGTGGGGCTACAGCCTGACTCGACTGAAGCTGTGACTGAACAGTTGGAGATGAATCAGTCAACACTGGAACTGTCAATGAATGCTGAGGGGGAACTATTGTTGTAGGCACAGGAGACTAACAAGGTAGGCCATAATTTGAGGAGACCTGAGGTATTACTTGTGGCAGATGATGTTGTACTTGCGATTGTAGATCTTCTCCAGTGCAACCATAGCAATGAGTTAGCCATGTAGTCTGTAACAGCAGTGGGGCTTGCTTGACGGGACATTGCAGGCCCAGGAATTGGTGTCACCATGCCAGATGAGATGGTTGAATGAGGGCAGCCTGGACACTTTGTTGAGGTTCAGTGTATTGGTGTGATTGCAGAGCTTGCTCCCTCCCTTCCTGTTACAGGGGTGTTATTTCTCACCTTTTTCTCACTCCCTTCTCGAACAGACATGCACGCTGTTCTGTGTCCACCAGGGGCTCCTTGCGGTGTGCTCCATGAGATATATTCTGGTTAACTGGTGAGAGATGTATGAGGGCAAAGCACTGAAGGTGATCGTCTGGGTGCAGGTGTAGCACCCTTCCAATTGTGATGATCTTATCTACCTTTTCTTCCATTAGGAAGGATGAGATGTGTTGCAGCAGCTCCTGGCAGTGATGCTGTTAGTTCTCATACTGCTGTAGTCTGCTGCTGAACTGAGCCACTTCAGTACTCTTCTCCCTCTTGCTCCTGGAGATGAATTCAATGAGTTTCGTCGTGAAGTAGTATTAAGAATGTCACCTGAGCTGGGGCTGTGCAAGGCTTTACGTCTGTCCAGAGGCTGCGTCTGCTTGATAACTGTCTTCTGCGGCTCCTCTGTTCCTCTAACTCGCTTGATAGGGCAGGAGGAAAGGGCATGCTGAGGACTGTAAGCAAGGATGTAGTCCTTAAGATATCTGGGGGTGCGGAGGCGCCTTGCATGATGCTCATGAATCTCAGGTTGAGGTGGAGATGCAAATTACTCTTCTAATGACATTTTCTGCTGTGGTCAATTGATCTGGCTTGAAGGACCTTTGTGGGGGATAGGACCTCTGATAACTATGGAGAAACTGACCACGACGTGGCTCAGTCAGAGAACACCCTTGAGTCATCAGATTAGTTTAGGCTCTTTACTGACAGAGCGCAGGGGTGCATAACAAGTTACAGTATGCCATAAATGACTTCCACACCTATCAATCAATGGCATAACTGACAATGCACAATTAAAGGAAGAAGCGGGACAACCTGTCCTTTCAAAATAAGTCTATGAAAATAAAGAATTTTAAACACTTCCATTAAATAATCACCAGTCTCCTTTTGAATTTATTTCTTCATCTGCAGGCTCTGCAAGACGCTAAATTACACTCTTGAGGACACTTTGATGGATATGAATGTGCATGAAATGAGAGATTTAAAATATCTTGAGTAACACATTACCATAACTGTATATTCTCAGCATGGAAGCCTTACACCTCACAAGACTTACAAGCCTCATGGTATCTTGAAATTTGAAATCTATAGCTCAAACTCTGTGTGCCTTATGTTTTGCATTTCTGTTCTAATACTGGTTACCACCAAGCTGATAGCAGTAGTTCCATATTAGATGCGTCAGATTTCAATGATCTGATGGCCCACCTGATCTTTGTCCCCAGCGAAGCAGCAGCTCTTCATGGTACAGGAGTTGAAGTATCCCTGGTTGTCGAACTGGAAGCTGGGCAGGCGGGAGTGAAGCTCATAGAGCACAGGCGGCAGGCGGCGACGTAATGCCAACAACTGGGTGCCTGTGCTGTTGAAGCGAACGCTCATGGCACTCTGAAGGGACATGCTGCCCCCATAGCGGAGCAGTGAGCTGAGAAGTCAGAGAGTGAATATCAGAGCCAAAGGAGCAATTTCTGTCAGCTAATGCTTTACGTTATATTCCAAATGACAAATATGAGCTTCAAGAAGAACATATCATCCTATTCTAGTATCTATTCTATTCTATTTAAACTTGAAATTCTCTTGTTGGTGATGGATATTTGTCCTCCTTATACATTAGTTTCTTTTAGGTCCATGGATATAAAGTGATTACGGAGTACAGACCAGTTTGGTGGGTGGACAAGCTTATTACATTAATTCTCTGTATTGTTGTTTCGAATGGTTTGAAACACTATATTGTTCGAAAAAAAGGGGAAGAATTGGGTAAAAAAATGCATAAATCTAGGTCCAGGCACTCAAGGAAGTTTGAATAATACATCCAGGGCTGCCCACACATTTACTCTTGGAGGGCCACAGCTCAAGCTGAATTGTGGTCTGGGGCCAAAAACAAACACATAGAGTTGTTTAATGCCTTTTCTCTGTGTACCACCATCTCAGCCTGGGCCATCAATGGGCAGACTAAAATTATTTTAAAAGTAGCAATACGTGTCAGCTTGCACATTCTTCAAGATACAGTTCTTTCTCATTGAATTAAAGGTCTATTATTGAAATGTCCTTGTGTTTTTGATCAGGATTATTTATGCATTTCATTGGACATTAATAATGTTTTCCTGATTTTTTAAAGGACTACCAGTATTGCTGTGAGAGAATTCTCAAGAAAAACAAAAGATAGCACATATTTAAGTGAAGTAGCAAGGGTTTACCTGCCTTCTTGTCTTCAATGTTAAACACTGAAAATGATCAGACTCAAGCAGAACTCATTTTATGCAAAATCACTAGAATGAAATAGCTAGATGTAACATTAGGTGACTTGCCAAAGTGAATATGACACCGATGACAGGCAATCAAACAAAATGCTCTAACTTGAATAAAATTACAGGTTTTGGAATTGTTGAATTTGTGATGTATAATGAAAGTTTAAAAAAACTCAAAACATAAAATTGGCTGGGTTCTGTTGGACAATTTAAAGCAAAAAATACCATAAAGCTTTACATAGTACTTTCCTAAAGTCACAGATGATGAAGGATCCATCAAAACACCATTAAAGCAACTGTATATCCTGAGAAATTATTTAGAATTTTCTGGATAATAATAATGCTCATTTTATATATGATTTTAATGAAATACAATTCAACTATTATTTTTAGGACCGGCAGGGACGAATCGAGAACAGGGACTCTCGAACTGTGGTGCTACATGAGCTCCCTCAAGTGGAACACAGAGGGATCCCAGAAATATTCTTTGGAAAATGAAAAAGTAAAAACATTGTGAAACAAAGAAAAATATCAATAAAGTAAATACTTTTGAATGAAAACATATGAACTGAATTGGAATCAACAATATTTTTTCTGTAATATTTGAGCATCCTGAGCATGATGTTCCTGCTGCTTCTTAAGTTGGAAAAAAATGCAAGATACTGGAGAGGTAGACTCAAGTAATCTCCTGTATGAATTTATTGTGTATGTGTGTACACATACATATATATACTGTATACACACACACACACACACACACACACACACACACACACACACTGCTCAAAAAAATTAAGGGAACATTAAAATGACATCCTAGATCTGAATGAATGAAATATCCTTATTAAATACTTTGTTCTTTACATAGTTGAAAGTGCTGACAACAAAATCACACAAAAATTATCAATGGATATCAAATTTATTAACCCACGGAGGTCTGGATTTGGAGTCACACTCAAAATCAAAGTGGAAAAACACACTACAGGCTGATCCAACTTTGATGTAATGTCCTTAAAACAAGTCAAAATGAGGTTAAGTAGTGTGTGTGGCCTCCACGTGCCTGTATGACATTCCTACAATGCCAGGCCATGCTCCTGATGATGTGGTGGATGGTCTCCTGAGGGATCTCCTACCAGACCTGGACTGAAGCATCCACTAACTCCTGGACAGTCTGTGGTGCAACGTGGCATTGGTGGATGGAGCGAAACATGATGTCCCAGATGTGCTCAATTGGATTCAGGTCTGGGGAATGGGCGGGCCAGTCCATAGCATCAATGCCATCATCTTGCAGGAACTGCTGACATACTCCAGCTACATGAGGTCTAGCATTGTCTTGCATTAGGAGGAACCCAGCGCCAACCGAACAAGCATATGGTCTCACAATGGGTCTGAGGATCTCATTTCGGTACCCAATGGCAGTAAGGCTACCTCTGACGAGCCCATGGAGGCCCCCCAAAGAAATGCCACCCCACACCATTACTGACACACTGCCAAACCGGTCATGCTGGAGGATGTTGTAGGCAACAGAACACTCTCCATGGCATCCCTAGACTCTGTCACATGTGCTCAGCGTGAGCCTGCTTTCATCTTTGAAGAGCACAGGGCGCCAGTGGTGAATTTGCCAATCTTGGTGTTCTCTGGCAAATACCAAACGTCCCTGCAAGATGTTGGGCTGTAAGCACAACCCCCACCTGTGGACGTCGGGCCCTCTTACTACCACTCTCATGGAGTCTGTTTCTGACATTTGAGCAGACACATGCACATTTGTGGCCTGCTGAGGTCATTTTGTAGGGCTCTGTCAGTGCTCCTCCTGTTCCTCTTTGCACAAAGGTGGAGGTAGCGGTCCTGCTGCTGGGTTGTTGCCCTCCTACGGCCTCCTCCACGTCTCCTGATGTACTGGCCTGCCTCCTGGTAGCGCCTCCATGCTCTGGATACGCTGACAGACACAGCAAACCTTCTTGCCACAGCTCGCATTTATGCGCCATCCTGGATGAGCTGCACTACCTGAGCCATCTCTGTGGGTTGTAGAATCCGTCTCACGCTACCACTAGAGTGAAAGCACCTCCAGCATTCAAAAGTGACCAAAACATCAGCCAGAAAGCATAGGAACTGAGAAGTGGTCGTGGTCACCACCTGCAGAACCACTCCTTTACTGGGGGTGTCTTGCTAACTGCCTATAATTTCCACCTGTTGTCTATTCCATTTGCACAACAGCATGTGAAATTGATTGTCCATCAGTGTTGCGTCCTAAGTGGACAGTTTGATTTCACATAAGTGTGACTGACTGGGAGTTACATTGTGTTGTTGAAGTGTTCCCTTTATTTTTTTTTAGCAGTGTATACACACACACACACACACATACATACATGCACACACAGATACATATACATACATACACACACACAGATACATACACACACAGATAGATAGACAGACAGACAGACAGACATTTATACAGTGGGGAGAACAAGTATTTGATACGCTGCTGATTTTTCAGGTTTTCCCACTTGCAAAACTTGTAGAGGTCTATAATATTTATTACAGGTACTCTTCAACTGTAAGTGATGGAATCTAAAACAAAAATCCAGAAAATCACATTGTATGATTTTTAAATAATTAATTTGCATTTTACTGCATAAGTATTTGATCAACGATCAACCAGTAAGAATTTCTGCTCTCACAGACCTTTTAGTTCTTCTTTAAGAAGCCCTCCTGTTCTTTCCTCATTACCTGTATTAGCTGCACCTGTTTGAACTCGTTACCTGTATGAAAGACATCTTTCCACACACTCAATCACCAAACCCCAAACTCTCAATAATGGCCAGGACCAAAGAGCTGTGTAAGGACATCAGGGATAAAATTGTAGACCTGCACAAGGCTGGGATGGGCTACAGGAAAATAGGCAAGCAGCTTGGTGAGAAGGCAACAACTTTTGGTGCAATTATTAGAAAACGGAAGAAGTTCAAGATGACGGTCAATCTCCCTAGGTCTGGGGCGCCATGTAAGATCTATCCTCGTGGAGTATCAATGATCATGAGGAAGTTGAGGGATGAGCCCAGAACTATACGGCAGGACCTGGTCAATGACCTGAATTGAGCTGGGACCACAGTCTCAAAGAAAACCATCAGTAACACACTGCGCCGTCATGAATTAAAATCTTGCAGTGCACGCAAGGTCCCCCTGCTCAAGCCAGCGCATGTCAAGGCCCGTCTGAAGTTTGCCAATGACCATCTGGATGATCCAGAGGAGGAATGGGAGAAGGTCATGTGGTCTGATGAGACAAAAGTAGAGCTTTTTGGTCTAAACTCCACTTGTCGTGTTTGGAGGAAGAAGAAGGATGAGTACAACCCCAAGAACACCATCCCAACTGTGAAGCATGGAGGTGGAAACATCATTCTTTGGGGATGCTTTTCTGCAAAGGGGACAGGACGACTGCACTGTATTGAGGGGAGGATGGATGGGGCCATGTATCGTGAGATCTTGGCCAACAACCTCCTTCCCTCGGTAAGAGCATTGAAGATGGGTCGTGGTTAGCTCTTCCAGCATGACAATGACCCAAAACACACAGCCAGGGCAACTCCAGACCTGAACCCAATAGAAAATCTTTGGAGAGAGCAGAAGGTCCGTATTGCCCAGCAACAGCCCCAAAACCTGAAGGCTCTGGAGAAGATCTGTAGGGAGGAATGGGGCAAAATTCCTACAGTGTGTGCAAACCTGGTCAAGGACTACAGGAAATGTCTGATCACTGTAATTGCAAAGAAAAGTTTCTGTACCAAAAATTAAGTTCTGTTTTTCTGATGTATCAAATACTTATGTCTTGCAATAAAATACAAATTACTTTCTTAAAAAATCATACAACATGACTTTCTGGATTTTTGTTTTCGATTTTATCACTTTCAACTGAAGAGTACCTGTGATCAAAATTACAGACCTCTACAAGCTTTGTAAGTGGGAAAACCTGAAAAATCAGCAGTTTATCAAATACTTGTTCTCCCCACTGTACATATATCCACACACACACACACACACATATATATATATATATATATACATATCTATAGATAGATATATCTATCTACATACACTACTCACAGTAAGTTAGGGATATTATTATTTACATGAGTTATTTTCCTATTTGGTCTGAATTTGAATGAAATAAGTAAAAGTTCCCTTTGATATTACTAATACTGAATAAGAAGAAACACCATTTTCATTAGTTTAATATTTATTACCCCAAAAATTTAGAAAATAACAAGGATAGCCCCAAATATCAAAAACTGATAATGTCAGTAGTGGGTGTTTCCAACATTTGCCGCAATGACAGCTTGACAGCGACGTCTCATGCTCCTCACTAGCCTCATGATGTTGTTCTGAGGCAATGCATTCCACTCTTCTACAAGTGCTACATGCAGTTCTGCCAGGTCACGTGGGGGTGGGGTTACGATCATCCAGTCTCTGCTTCAGCTGGTCCCAGACGTGCTCTATGGGGTTCAGGTCAGGGGACATTGCTGGCCATACCATATGAGGCACTGCGACTTCCTGAAGTCGAGCTGTGACAATTCTGGCACGATGTGGTGGAGCATTGTCATCCATGAACAGCAAGTTGGGGGTGTGCTGGCGAAATTGGGGGATGATGATGGGT
>NC_141336.1:9520526-9523026 GCF_037954235.1 Aulostomus chinensis | reverse complement strand
TACAGACTTATCTCAAAGCATCTGAGTATTCCAGTAAGCACCGTTGGGGCTATTATCCGCAAGTGGAAGAAGCATCACCTTATCATCAACAGGCCACGCACAGGAGCTCCTCACAAGATTTCTGACCAGGGGGTCAGAAAGATGGTCAGAAGAGTTCTCAAAGAGCCAAGGACCACCCGGAAAGCGCTCCAGAAAGACATGGAGGCAGCAGGTACAAGTGTTACAGAGAAAACGATAGGCAATGCACTCCACCGCCATGGCCTCTATGGACGCTCAGCCCGCAAGACTCCATTCCTCAAAAAAAGGAATGTTGAAGCTCGTTTAAAGTTTGCTAAACAGCATCTGGATAAGCCTGTGGAATACTGGGAGAATGTTGTCTGGTCAGACGAGACCAAAATTGAACTTTTTGGCTGTCATACTACACACCATGTTTGGAGGAGAAATGGCACTGCACATCACCCAAATAACACTATACCAACAGTGAAGTTTGGTGGTGGAAACATCATGGCATGGGGTTGTTTCTCATCTCGTGGTACTGGCAGACTTCATATAATTGAAGGAGCAATGACTGGAAATATCTATCGGCAAATTCTTGAGATGAACCTGCTGCCATCCACCAGGATGATGAAGATGAGACGTGGCTGGACCTTTCAACAGGACAACAATCCGAAGCACATGGCAAAGTTGACTCTCGAATGGTTTAAAAATAAGAAAATCAATGTGTTATAATGGCCCAGTCAATCACCTGACTTAAATCCGATTGAACATTTGTGGAAAGAACTAAAGGAAAAGGTTCACCAGAGGGCACCAAAGAATATTCAAGATTTAAAGACAATCTGTGCGGAGGAATGGGCAAAAATCACACCTGAGCAGTGTGGGCGATTAGTTAATACATACAAGAAGCGTCTGGAAGCTGTCATTGCAAACAAAGGCTTCTCCACAAAGTATTAAACGAGTCTCAGATAGTGTGTTCAATACTTTTTTCCTGTGTTATTGCACTAAATTCCACATAATCATTATTTATGGATTTGAATGTTGTGATTTCTTTTCATGTGTGGATTATTTCTGCCAGTGTCTGGCAGAAATGTCACATGACTTGCATCTTTGGAAATAAATGTAATGACAAAAAAGTTAATGCGTTCAATACTTATTTCCCCCATTGTACACACGTATATACACACACACACACACACACACATATACATACATATTATAGGTGTCAGTGTTAACGCGTTATTAACCTGTTAACACAACATCCCTTTATCAACGATTATTTCTTTATAGTGATTAACGCGCACGGTGCTTTTTGACCCTTTGACCATGCTGTAGTTCGCGGAAAACCACAAGTGAACGCATCACTCCTCACACACGTGAGATGCAGCGGATTGCAGCTTGTACACAAACAAAACAAAAAAACTGAGAGCAAATGACCACTAAGGTAGGTCAAACATGGAAAAGAATACAACAGTTTTAAATGGAAAGTTTAACTTCAAATCCCTGCCAGATGGCAGTCTCAACAGGAAAAAGTGATATGCATACACTGTAAGGCTGAATTAAGTTTCCACCGGAGTACAAGCAGTCTGAAGTATCACTTGTCTGCAAAGCACACAGATGATGCAGAGAACCCTCCGCTCCCTTCTGGTGTAAAACAAACCACGCTGGATTGCTTGGCACGACGGAGACCATTGGAGGTGTCCACCACCCGCAATATCCCCACTGTATCATTTGAGTCCTGTTCTGTGTTGCACTGCCCTCTGTTTAATGCACACTTTATTGTTTTTATTTAATTTATTCTGTGCATCACAGTTTGATGTCATGCATATGGGTCATCCTTTTGTGTTAATGGCTTAATAGTTCAAGTACTTAAGTTAGTACGAGTAATCATTACTATTATATTTGTTGGGCTTGAGTTTATAATTTATTTTTTTTACCCTGTGCATATTTTGTTTTGGGGCGGCACGGTGGTGCAGTGGTTAGCACTGTCTCCTCACAGCAAGAAGGTTCCAGATTTGAGTCCCGGCTTGGGCACGGGGTCTTTCTGTGTGGAGTCTGCATGTTCTCCCTGTGCCTGTGTGGGTTCTCTCTGGTACTCCAGCTTCCTCCCACAGTCCAAAGACATGCAAATGGGGACTAGGCTGACTGATACTCTAAATTGACCGTAGGTATGAATGTGAGTGTGAATGGTTGTCTGTCTATATATGTTGGCCCTGTGATGGACTGGTGCCCTGTCCAGGGTGAACCCCGCCTCTCACCCGCAACCGCTGGGATAGGCTCCAGCCCCCATGACCCTTAACAGGATGAGGGAGAAAATGGATGGATGGATCTTTTATTTTGTTTGTACTTCTGGACAGTACATTGCTCCAACACTAATAAACATGTTGCATTTGCAGAAAGCAACTATTTGCCTACTCCCATGTTGATATGGTTAATTAAAAAAATGAAAAATATCAATTTAAGGTAGATTTAGAGCAGATAAAATATATGTGATTAATTGTGAGTT
>NC_141336.1:9490526-9518026 GCF_037954235.1 Aulostomus chinensis | reverse complement strand
TTTGTGTTACTTCACACCTTTTTGTTTACTGCATTTAGATTTTGCAGTATCAGTTTCTCAATTGGCAAAGGACCAGATTAGTTTGAAATTGAAAAAGCAGTGCCACCTTGTGGACGAGACAGTTTCCTCTGGCTGGTTTTGATGGTTAGCACTCCAACTGAGAGAGATCACATACTATGAGCTAGGGCTGGGCGATATGACCAAAATTTTATATACTGATATAGCTCATTTTATATCCTGATACGATATACATCACGATATAGCACATTTTTGGTAAATTCAATGAATGAACAGTTTATTTTATTTTTTATTTCTTCCTCCACTTTTGCCCAGCACTCATCATATAAAGCAGGTAACACAATGCTACTGATGTGTTTTCGGCTGGGCATTTTATATCTAGGGTCGAGTGTTTGCACTAACTCAAGAAACCCCCGTTTCTCGACCGTGTAGATTGGAATCATATCTTTACAGATGTGCCAACCCTAACGGCCATGGTCATTTCTTTCCATCTGCGGGAGGTATGGCTATATGGTGTGCCGTGGGTAAAAGCCTGTTGCAATGTCTGCGTCTGGACTTTCTTCTCAACGTCAACGTCACTCGGCCCAGCTTTTGCGGCTTTTTCTCGTTGACTCTCTCTGTATTCTTTTTTATGATTCTTTTTCAGGTGATAAAAAAGTTACTCGTGTTCAAGTCTGTTGTTGGATCGGGCAGCGGCATACTTTACAAAGTGCAGTAGTCTGATCCTTGTCGGTCTTTTTATATCCAAACCACCGCCATTTGACAGAAGTTCCCCCTCTTTTAGGTACAAGCTCGTCGGTTTGCGCTGGTTGTTCATCATCTTGTTGTTGTTTAGATTGAGAATTGGTAACATGTTCTTCTGTGTGGCGTCCAACGTCTTCCTCCATGGATGTGTGTTTGAGCCGCGTGCCTGGACTTGCCGTAAGGCGCGTCGGTGACGTAAAATACTGCCGTAAAGCCTGTTTTGCGATACCGCGATATAAACAATAAAGTTTAACATTAAACTATAGACATTTTCTATCGTCCAGACAATACACATCGTGATATTGCCCAGCCCTACTATGAGCCTAACCAAATTATTTTGTAGTGATATGAATGTGTCTATTTGAGATAAGAATTGAACATTTGATTATTTTAATTTTCAGTTTGAATACATCTAGTTTTTGTATGTAGTTGTTTTTAAAAATAAATTAGGCGAATGTTATGAGTCAATTGCTCTCACTGATTGTTTTTAGGGCCTGAGCCAGAAGGAACTTCCGCCGCAGACCCTATTGTTTTTGCAATGTTTTTTTTATTTGTACTCACATTTTCTTTTCTCATTGACTTTATAAGCTCAGTGTATTTTCATGTCAGTAATTAATTGTAATGCTCACTTTAATAGCATCAAAATTTTATTTTTCCAGGTGGAACAAAGATATTTAATCTTTCAATTGGAGTTCCAAGATAGAAAGGGGAAAAAAAAATGTCTGACCTGCGTGGCTTACGGATGTCCCATAATCCTACACCCTCCTTGGAGTTTGCAGTTGCCAGTAGCCTGGGCTCTACAGGGTTGAACATCACACTGTGGAAGGCAGAGGGGTAACTGGCCAAGCAGAATGGCTCTACAGGAGGCAAAACCAATAATACATTAGCATGACATTACAATCAAAATAAAGAGCTTAGATCTACCCACTTACATTATTTATTTATTGTCAACTTTATGAAAGTTTTTTTTAGCCAAATACAACAAAAACTAAGAAGTTACTCCATGTCAAACTCACCGTAGAGGAACAAATCCAGACCCCATTCAGAAAATAAGCATTCAAAAGTTGCTCAGTTGTCTGTTTGCAGAAAGGTGAGACAACGCATGAAATCATGCTTTGTACAAATTGGCATCAGGATGTAGTCACTTTTCCAATTATTTTTGATCAATTTATTGCTATTAAATCACAGTAAAATTTAAGTTCCAAGTGGCAGTCTTTCAGATGCAGTTCCCAGAGTCACTATTTTAACTACCAGATAATATGATGGAGCCAGACATGACAGCCTTTAGTTTTCCAACAGGACTTCCACTGGCAGAGGCTCTTTAAGTCATGGTTGATGACAGAAAGACTTGGAAAAAGGAAGCGATGTATCTTGAACAAACATTATACCTACTCTAGTGTAAAAGGTGTGTTTACTTACAATATCTGAGATATCAGTCACACAGTTGCTATCAACAATTTGGTGACTGCACCTAAATAAAAAGGCAGTCAGCAGGGCTAACAAGGAGATAACTTTCATAATTTCCCACTTCAGTGATGCAACAGGCCAAGATAAAAAGCCAGCTAACAGATATGTAAAACTGATGTTCAGCAAGTCACAAAGAGGGCTTCTAAAATACAATATACATTAACAGATGAATATTGAATCCCTGTTGCTCATTAGTTATCCAAAATTGTAAACACCATTTAGAAAGCACTTTATCTACACATGCCTTGACCTTTAAAATGGTGCTGCATGATTTGGCCATATTGCAATTACTATGTACCATATTACAATTGTAATATAACACAAGTCTTCGTGTTCTTTCGTCAAGAAAATTGCACACAAATTACTTTTGAAATGTTTATCGCTCAACTCCCACAAAAGTACACGAGCGTTGAAAAAAATTACAACAAAAACCCATTGTTGTAGTTCTGTTTTCAAAATAACATACTAAGTTAAATAATCTTTTATTAGATCATAATTTGCTATATAATTATATAATCACAGAGGCCAACATTGTGACTGCAATTCAATTAGTCGTGCAGCATTAATTCTAAACATCAATCTAATAAACTAATTAAATTCCTGACATTACAATATAAAAAATGTTATATTATCAGAAATTAATGAACTGTCCAGGGGCATTTACCTCCGTGTGGTGGCTCACGAGTGTCCCAGATAAGAACGCGTCCGTCATCAGATGAGCTGGCAAACACGTTGTCATTGACTGGACTAACAGACAAACTGTACACAGCATCAATATGCAGGAACACGTTCAGAGTTTCCCTCCTAAAGAACAGCATCAACCATCTGAAAATTAGTGGCTTTGATGTGTCAGGACAAATGAACATGATTTTAAAATGATAATGTCTTGATATTAGAGTAATAGGAGTTATTTTACCCACCTCTCCACATCATGAAGAATCACCTGTTCATCATTTCCTGTGAAAGAGCAAACAGATAAGTTGGTGGGCAAAGAAATTAAGTTCCCATCTTCACCCGCAACATTGAAATTAAAGCGTATCCTTCAGCTGTAAATCAACATTTTACATGCTGTGGTTTGAGCTTTGATTCTCATTTGACAATTCCAGTTCAATCTCTTTCATATTCACCTAGAGTGGCAAACAATTAATTTTGAGCTCAAGATCTAGTTTGTCTTGTTCCTACCCCCCGAGAAGACCCTCTTGTTGGTGCTGTCAAAAGCTAGGCAGAAGATGTTGGACAGGTGCTCCCCCTTCAGTTTCACTGGCTTGGATCGAGCATGGATAGCTTTTTCCATGTGCCACAGAAGAACCCGTCTGTCATCTCCTCCTGTGGACAAGATTAAAACCAACTTTACAAAAATACACTGTGCAGTCAGCACATAATATTTATTTAAATGGTCTTTTTGGAGGCTGTATGATTAAGAGCACTGGGTTATACTGAGAGGTGTTCCCCTAATACTGGCGACCCGTCCAGGGTGTACCCCGCCTCTCCCCCCAAAAGCCGCTGGGAGAGGATACCCCCCCCACACACCACCCTTAACAGGATAAGCAGAAGACAATGGATGGATGGTGTTCCTCTAATATTTTGTTTTATATGCATTAAGGTATACAAAATGAGGGTAAAAAACTACATAACCATTAAAATAAATCAACATTTACCTCCAACTGATTCATATAACCCTCATGAGAGCATGATCTAATGCATGTCCTCTGGATTATCAGTTTTAAATAGATGTACTAAAGAAACCATCTAGTGTGAGTGCACACAAAAGTAACATAAAAACCCAATTTTATGACTCATTGTGCTACAACATTAGAAGAATATGCTGTAATTTTCACGGCCCACCCGGTTTACATTTACAGGGTTCATTTGTATACATTTTTAACAATACATTTCCATTCCTTTCCCTTGTCCTTTAATGAAAATATTCAAAATCCATCCATGACTGTTTAAACATGAAAAATAAACATGTCAAACACAAGCTACCATTGTTAAATACATTAAATTGTATTCAAATTAATCACTATCATACACCAGAGACTCAACTCAATTACATAAATTCTAATACTCCGGTATTTTGTAAGGAAATTTTACCATGTTTTTCTTGTTTATTTAATATGATAGATCTTTTCCAGACGTGGATATTGCCGTTTTAAAATTTTTACTTTTCCAGGTTTTGGAACCCTGAATTTACACTGATAAGACAGGAAATGTAAATATCAATTCAAGGTAGCAAAGTTGACAGTTTGAATTCACTGGTCAGGGGTAGTTTTGCTCATAAACTGGAAATTTAATAAAGACCAGGTGAGAACTAAACATCCTCAGCTGAGTAAAAACGGCAAGCCCCGGGCTGTCACACTAGGCCAGATGATTGTTTTTAACCATTTCAGCACATAAGTAGCTTTATGGTTTCAAAGGGGAAGCCACGACTACATCCACCAGAAGGAATATATAAACTCTTGAATGGCGAAAGTGTTGACCTAAGGGACTGACCTAAGGGACTGACATATGGGACTGGTCCCGGGCTGCCACGAGCGAAGCAGTTGCGCTGTATGGGCGGGCGAGCAGGAGAGGCTAGGCTAATACCTAGCTCAGAGGGTTTCATCTTGCTGCCTGGATAGCTTGCTAGCTTACTAGCCTAGCTTGCTAACACACTTGGACTGCTCAGCTAAGCGAAGAAGGATTTGTCAACTTACCGGACACAAGCCATTCGCCGCCGTTGTTGGAGAATTCAATAGCGTTGACACAGCCGAAGTGTCCGAGCATATCCTTCTTGTAAAGGCTAGTGCACCCTGCCAGCCTGCGTCTCTGGAATTCCTCCTTCATGAGCGGCTGTCCGGTGAGCTCTCTGCGGGACAGAAAGCCCACTGAGGAGCGCATACCGCAGCCCTTCAGCTCCTTCATGACCCACATCCAACACTAATAATGCCTGCTGTGCTTTGTTTCACCACGGCGAACACTTCATCTGTTCGTCCACACACAACTATTGTTACAGCCCGGCTTGGTCTACATTCTGGTGGTTACCCCGCTGATGTCGACGTTGTTCGCGCTGAAGTCCCAGCAGCAGCTTCCTGCTCGGGTGAAGGATCTCTCTCTCTCTCTCTCTCTCTCTCTCTCTCTCTCTCTCTCTCTCTCTCTCTCTCTCTCTCTCTCTCTCTCCCTCTCACACACACACACACACACACACACACACACTGCATCACTAGCATGGACCATATACGCACATATACGCATTTAACCTTTAGTACCAGTAAAAATATAACAAACTGGTGAATTACTCAGTGACTTGTAAAATAAGTGCAATTGTGATTAAGTATACTTATTTTTGCAAAAATACTCATTGCATAATTTTGTGACAACAAAATGATCCCTTTCTGTCTTATTTCAAGTTCCCTCCAGTATACAAATCAGAAATCAGTCGACCTTTTTTTTAATGAGGCGCGAACTGAAATGTATATCCTGTATGTTGTGATTTTGCAGCTCAAGTATATTTTCCTTTATATTTACTTGAGAACATTCAGACCCTTTACAAATACTATGTCATAGATTGTGCAGAAAAACAATCACAATAGCTGCATTAAAATCCTTAAAGGGCTACCTACACTTCTCCCGATTCAAAATTCCATATGTGAATATTTAAATATTTGCCATTTCATCATCTCTATAATTTATTTTCCTTCTATGCAACCTTCAGATCTCTAAGTTCCACATTACCTGTGTCTGTTGAGTTTTGATCAAATTCCAAAATATTTGTGATGTCACAAGTCCTTTTTGTAGGGCCCCTTCTTAATTTTATATGCGCCAAGTAAACTTGGCCCATTGAAAATTAACTTTTACCATGAATATGACAAATTTTTAATGCACAACTGTGCTCATCTCTCTACACATTTTACACTTCCATTAAAGTCTCTCCTTAGTAGGGCTTTCTTTAGCTCCTTTGAGGTTTAAGGTCTTCAGCAGATAGTCTTCACTTTTTGTTGTTTTTTTTCCTTTCTGGCAACTTAATTGCATCCATGGTGTTTCTACAGCTAGTGTTCAAAGTAGTTGAATGTGTTCAGTGGCTGAGAGCTTTTGATTAATCCACAGAAAATGTTGCATTATTTAAAACAAAAAAAACTACATGCTGAATTTCAAATACAGTAAAACAGCCCCCCCCCCCCCACACACACACACACACACACAAAAGTAAATTTCAGTGTGTATAGTAGTTTTATTATTCCCAGATTTTGGGATTACAGTGGTGGGAATTACAGGGAACTTTCAGTTTTAACAAGTCCTTTATGAGATCATGTGAAAGAAAAAAACCTGAATATTGAAAAATATGTTAATGGTGGCTGGACTGTGGTGTCATTTTTACATTATAGATAATACACTCCCTTGAATTCGAGGAGATGAACAGGCTTGACTGCATGTGTTTGGATCATGTAAAATCAAAGCGCTGTGTTGAGATGTTTTGTTATTGTCAGACCAGTGTCAGCACCTTGTAAGCAGGGACATCTCATTAAACGTATTTGTCAAAATGAAACAAATTTTAGGCACTTATCAAGAAACCAGCAAAGGTTATGATGAAACTGCTACTTAAAGATTTTAAGCAAAATTCTTTAGTTTTATGCTAAATATTAAGCTAGAGCAAAATCCATTTTTATTATGTTGACATCACATACACAATCTAGTCTAACGTTCAGAGAATTCAACTAAAATCTGAATAGCCCAACAAAAGTTCACACTGAGCATATAATGATATTGTGCAGCAATATGGAAACAAAGATGCATGGTTTTCATTGCATATGTGTCACCACTGTTTGTGCTGTCAGTCAGCTCATTTAGAACACAAATATCTGTCTATATGTCCTTGAGCCAGTTGTTTCTGCACGTTTAACATACTGATCTAAAACAGACATTCAAAAAGTGCTTTACATTAAGGTACCTTCAATGCACTCACCTCTACATAATGAACGCATCTATAATACCACACAGGTAATGGGTGGGCTGCAATTTGTGTAAATTTTCTTCTTGACAAAAGTAACATTTGCTTTTTGCTAAAAAGATACAGGATGTGTTTTAGGAGTGTAGAGCTGAAGGAACCTAGTCCAAAAACAAATAATTATGCAAGATCTCAACACTGCTTACAGCTTATTGCAGCCAACCACTTTGTACGGATTTGTAAGTTTACACTTCAAAGAGAAGTTCACTTTTTTGACAAATATTTGCTTTTTTGCCAAAAGTTAGATACCACTTTTTTATAGCTGTCAATTAATCATGGAGCGAGTGTCACTCAGTTATTTTATCCTGGCAAGAAAGCTATCGAGACTGTGTCATTTGAAGGGTTGCAGTAAGATGTGATTGGTTGACAGTTATAATACTGTGCTTAGATTAGATTATTAGTTCTAGTCAGTAATTTGAGCACTTGGAGTGAGCATCTCCTTGCCAAGTAGGCTATGTGGATACTGGAAATGAAAAAAAGTATCTTCAAAATCCATTTGAAAAATCATTCATTCACTTCAAAGTGAGCTCAGTTTCATAGATATTTACTAATACATTAAAAATAGGTCAAGCTCAAGATGATTTCCGGAAGCCCAAAAATTTCTCGTACAACTATTTCACATGGACTCAATCAAAATTCTTCTTTAATATGTCCAGTACAATACAGCTGATAGCCGTATCCTAACAATTATCAAAAACATTCTTCGGGATCCAATATGTACAATTTGACCCAGATTATCTGGGCAAGTTAAGCACTTGTTCCTTATAATGACACCTAATCTTTCAATCATATTTAATCTAAATTTATTTGTTGGTCCCATGAGCTACTTGACAGAAGTAATAACGGTTTCAAAGTTTTAACAATTGCAACAAAATATCTGTTTGACAAAAACCCTTTTCAATCCTTTAAAGCAATACCTCTCTCAAAAAGTGTATATTGTGTTGTAGTTATCAGCTTCTAATATTGCTTTCATAGTTTCATAGTTCTTATTAATTTATTGCTCCTGTTACAGGGCAGCATGGTGGTGCAATGGTCACAGCAAGAAGGTTCCGGGTTCAAGCCCCGGCTCAAGCACGGGTGGAGTTTCCATGTTCTCCCTGTGTCTGCCTGGGTTCTCTCCAGGTACTCCGGCTTTCACCCAGAGTCCAAAGACAATCAAGAGGGGACTAGGTTAATGAGATATTCTAAATTGACCGTAGGGGTGGCTGTGAGAGTGAATGGTTGTCTATATGTGTTGGCCCTGCGATGCCACGTCCAGGGTGAACCCTGCCTCTCGCCCGAAGTCAGCGGCCCCCCCGCGACCCTTAACAGGATAAGCAGCAGAAAATGGTTGGATGCCTCATGTTGCAAACTGAGATTTGCCACAAATAAAAATGCATTTTAAATACATTTTGATTTTCATTATTATGATTATAATGGAAAGGTAATAGTTGTTTTTTATAACTCAAACCAAAGTGTTTGTGAATTACTGCATATGGCTGGATAAAAAATATACCTGAAAGACTTTGCAAATTGACATTTTGGACAATTTTTTTCTGTTGTTATAGTTGGTGACCATGGGGCGCCATTAGCTTCAAGCTAATGGCTCTATGTATGCATTGTGGAGTCACAAAGAAGTAATGCAAGAGGGAAAAAAAATGTCATTGTGACATAAAGACATGTAATCATGAGCAAAATACACTTTGTGGGTGAACTACTGCTTTAAGAGACATCTTAATATTTATTACCATGACATAAAGTTATATCAATGCAGCCCTAGTCCAAAAGGTTGAAATCTGACTATCAGCATCTCTAAAACTCAATAATTTATCGTTTTTCTGTTGCTTCATGTGCTCAAAAACATCTTAAATGAATAATCTTGGAAACATCAAACACATATTAAGTGCATACTTTGGCTTATAATCAGATTTTAAAAAGTAAACAAAAAATAGAACGTGAATGGTACAGGTAGACACATGCTAAGCTCACAGTTACTGGCACTAGTATCACAAAATGCTCATGAGATTGGTATCAATCATATCATCTGACTCTCAGCAAGAAAGCAAGTATTTTCAGTGTTTGTACTATCCTAAAAGAAGTTCATTTTGTGCTACTGTTCATTGTGTAAGAGCAGGTGGTTGATAATTAGATTTTCTAATTGTGTTTCATTTTGAAGCAGAATATCTTCAAACTTTCACTTACCAAGAAGTAAGCAAGAGAAAAGATCATGGGTTATGATGCTGCACTGCATAAACATATTCTTCAGTCTGTTGCACATTACATTGCATCATGGATTGCAGATTCAAGGGGCAGAAGCTGTTTTTTTTTTTTCCTTCTTCAGGGTTAAAATGACCATGGAGTTGACAACAGTCACTGGATCTGAGCATCTCAGTCTTTGCCATGGTTGGACAACAAGATGAACATCACCTTTCACTTCATTACAAAGCCACTACTCCTGTACCCCAGCTTCTTTTAATTGATTTTTTTATACATATTCTTGATTAATAGTGCTGGATGAATGCTTCAATCTCACCACATTGAAAAAATGGCAGCATCCTCTGGATTATCACGCTCTCATGTGTGAGAGCGTATAAGTTTTTCCAATAATTATCTGATCAGAGGTTTTTCTTCTCAAAAGTCTAAAAAAACATCAGCAGGAGTTGTCTTTTAAAAAGCAGAGTACCGTAAAGAAATATTCCTTTGGCAGCTGTGCCTTGAGAAGTTTTTACATAAATAGAAAATAATAATTAAAAAAAAAAACAGATTATTACCTGGATAAATGAGACATGGAGAAGCTTAAATTAAGATGCCAGAAGTGTGTGAGGGAAAAAAATAGGGAAGAAGCAGTGAAAAGTTGTTGGCACAAGGAAAAAGGTAGGGAAGATGGGCAGCTGTCATTAGTGTTTCAGTCTCTTAGGTGCTACTAGTAAGGGCCTTTAGTGTGTCCAAAGATCCCGATGGGGAAATGTTTGACATGCGAGGACCACTGTGCCGCCAGCTGGAAAAACTTGACATCATTCCACTCAACGCCGTCAATCATGACTGCAGATGAGCAGACAGAGAAAATGTTAGTGATCATTTATATCACAGTGATAGGTTCAGAACCCTTCCTATTAAAACAATGTGCTTTGAGAGAGAGGCTGCATTATTGATCTTTTAAGATGATTTGTTGATCATCTTTAATTGACAATGTTTTGATCAGATACAAATAAAAACTAGTAGGTCAATATATAAAGCACGTCTGCCCAGGTTGATGTAATATTTCCTGAGAAATTGATGAAAAAATGTCGAGAGACACATTTAATATTCTTCATGAAAATTAAGATACAGTATCAGGCTTGAGGATTTATGATGATCTTTGTTGTAAATTAGAAAGCAATAACAGCCCATACCTCCATCAAGGATAAACACACTCAAAAAATGGAGGGACGAGACAGAAGAACCACCCTTTTTGGTCCACACTGGTAGTTGTATTTTTAAGAGTACAAATGTAGTGTAACCAAAATCCATTCATATATTTTCTCCCCAACTGCCAAAAATAAATGTCCAAATCATTGATGCAGAATACGATCAAGGTGATTTCTTGAAGCCGAATGTTCTGTCAAATATGGTTTCATGGATATTAATTGTATGGAGCATGAGAGCTAAGGCAGAGGAAAAATGAAAGGAGGAAGACTTGTTTTCATTTGCACTTTGTGAAAAAAAAATCAAAATGTCAAGTAAAAGTCAAAATGTTGAGATTAAGATAAAAAGCTGATATGTTCACTGACAGAGAGAGATTAAAATGACTAATTCAGTGCTACTTCTTAAAGCAGATATCAGTGGCTAAGTGGTTATATTGTGGTGCTTAGATATGAGAGAGTTCAAATCCTGTTACACCCCTTTCAATAAATTTGATGTACTGTTTGCTCTACCTATCAACTTTTAAAAGGAAGCCAGACTTTATTCTTGACTTTTTTCTTTTTCTAAATTTTTTTTTTTCTCAAAGTGCATCATCCTTCTGGTGCCTCTCTTTCTTTTCTTCATCCCTGGTCCTAATACTCTCTCATACAACTGAAACTGGTACATGACATGTCCAGAAGTACTACAAATAGATGTATTCTGCAAATGCCCTACAATAGACTTAAGGATCCATGATCTTCAACCTGATGCAGATTGGTTATGATAGTTCAGACCTTGTTTGTGATGGTTAAGCACTTGTTCTTTATAATTATACCTGTTATCTTTCCACCAAATGTAATCAAAATCCATCTCTTACTTTGTGAGATATGAGAGATGAGATATATATACAGACAGACATAAAAATGTTTTTGAAAAGATACTTATGTCACAGTAAAAAAGGGCTATGAGGGGAATGCTACAAGGCACTCTGATTGGTTTGATTGATGTCACGTCCAAAACACATCTGTGAATAATACAGTGTCAAATGACTACCTTTTTACATCATGCCCCATGTCGTGTTGTGCCATGGTATGTTAAAAAATGTCTAAGGTGATGCCAAATCCTCCAGCATTCAACCTCCAGAGACATCATAGGATATCTGCAGGCTCTATTTATGGCACGGACAAAAAAAAAAAAAAAAAATCTAGACTGAAGTCCCAGAAATAAATCTCTTTTAAACAATGAACCAGACATATCCACTCTAAATGCCAAAATGAGGCTTAAAAGGCCCCAAACACACAGTGCACACATAGTGCCATATGCCAACTGCCTAGCACTTTACTTTTAGCATTACTGACAGAGGGTCCTCAGAACCTCAGGCAGGAAATTCCAGAGCTTCATCCCCATGTATGGTGGATATCAATAGGAGGCCAACAACATTTGTCCCTTCATCAGGCTCCTATGCTCTGCTCCCAAATATGCGCACTCTGTATTAAACTTCATGTCCTTGTTTGTTCAAATGCTGATCTGCATCAAGATTTATCACTTTTTGTGTAATCTCAACAGGCTGAAGTCATTAATGACAAAACAGCAGATAAATTGCAGTGAACCCTTTGAGGATCTGTGGGCTGCTGTGGCGTAGGGGCACTCTGGGAGACTGCAGAAAATTACCTCTCAGCATGGTCTGCTGGTGCTTGGCAGTGCAGATGAGCCGGCTGATCCCTTCAATCACTTGACTCTTGGACTCAACCTCCTTATCTTTGCTCTTTTTTGGCAGGAACATGACTAGCAGAAGGGAATGACAGAGATAAAAGCTGTGAGTTAATGATTCAGAATCTGAGATTAAGAAAAATAAATATTAATTAAAATTGATCAGGTTGGAAATTCCAAAGGTGCTATTTAATTTGGGGAGAATTTGCTTATTTACCTCCCCAGAGCAGAACAAGAATATAGATACTCTTCTCTCTTCTGTGCATATATTAAGGAGCCAAAACTCACAGAGACAAGCTGACCACTATTCTGCTCAGCACAAGAAATGTATGAGTGGGAGGAGTCAGCATACCGCCATCAAAAATTATCAAACGCATTTATCTCTAAAGCACTCTTTGCCTGCACAAACATAACTAAGGTTGTACATATTATTTTTCATGAAATAATTTACCTTTTTCAGACTGTTAATTATGTGTCATTTATAATCAGACACATAATCAGAACTATTTTACGAAACTGATAACTGACTAAACTGCTGTCCATGCAGGCTAGAATCATTTACACTCTCATATGTAGATCAGACATCAGTCTGGACTAAAGATGCACACAGCTCACCCTTTTTATTCTTCTCCTTGGTCACCACTGTCATGGACATTGTGGGCTGGGGACTAGGCTCAGCACCCCCCAGAGGTAGCCGACTGACCTGCAGCGAGCGGAAATTGCACTTCAGTGTGTTCTTTGTGGAGGAGTCCCGCTTCTCCATGTCTTTCTTCCTTTCTGTTGGAGCTGCCCAGTAGTCCACCTGTAGTCCCATCAGCTCTGCTTGACTCCCAGAACTAAGTATTAAAAAAAAAAAAAAAAAAAAAAAAAACAGAGACAGAGAGTTAAACACAGTTAATACTCTAGTCTTTTTAAAGAGAATAGACAGCATTCTTAGGGCCTAAAATTATGGGAAGAATTTAATGTCTTGTCTATTAAAAGAAATAATTTGCCTTTTGCTCTTCAGCTTTTAAGTGGGACAATATCACTTTCATGTCTGCACACTAAATATGAAGCTAGAAACACTGGGATACAGTTAGCCTTATGTCAAAGGACTTTCCAAATACATGGCACACATTGTTTTATACCATACTTTATCTGACTGTTTACCACATTTTAACTAATATTAAAGCTATCCAAACGATGAAATAGATAACACAATTATACAGGAACCAGAATTATCTGATATTTTTGGTTCTTCAAAGTAACATTCCTTTGCCTTGACAATGACTGCACAAAAAAATGATTTCTAAAGCCTATATATAGACACATAAACATCACTAATTCTGTGTGTTTGAGAAACATTTTTCAGCATTTCAAGTGTTACGCTTGAAGAAGAACGTTCTTCAGCAGTCTCCAGTTTGCTTTCTTCTGTTATACTGAATTGCAATAGGGTGGCAAGGTGGTGCAGTGGTTAGCACTGTCGCCTCACAGCAAGAAGGTTCTGGGTTCGAGTCCCGGCTCGGGCACGGGATCTTCCAGGGTGCACCCCGCCTCTCACCTGAAGTCAGCTGGGATAGGCCCCCGACCCCCCCCCCCGTGACTCTTATCAGGATAAGTGGTAGAAAATAGATGGATGAATTGCAATAAAGTGATCCAAATGGTGCCGGATGGATAAACAATGTCATGATGCAATTTTTGCAAAACATCACACTTTGTCACATCTTTTCACAAGAAACGGATGACATATTTTGAAAACACTTATTTTCAAAATTGAGTCTGATTTTATCAGCCAAAGTTGTAAAAGGTGTAACTTAAGTTTAGTTGTATTAAGCACTGTAAATAGGTTCAGCACATATGTTATGTATTACATAATTTTTCTGCGTTAACATCATAGGTGCCATCAGCAGGGAGGAATGTCTCAGTGTTAGTGTTCCATGTTAGCTTCCATACAATGGATGCCACAAAAAATTTTGCTTCCCTTTACTGCAATTACTCTTCAGCAAGCATTACCTGTAAGCACAAAAGCCTGTATTGACGGAGGGAGAGGAAGGTGGGGTGGGTGAAGCTTCTTTGAGCACTGGCGACACTTGTGGTGGAGTGGAGGAGTGGAGCAGAGAGGAGCCCATAGGCGCCGCATCATCAGAGTCTCCTGAGAGATGAAACACTTCAGTTGTAAATCCTGAAACTGACCTGTGACCTGTACTGAAACTATAATCTTTTCTCTTTATTTTAAATTTGTATTGCTTTCCGTGTTTTTTTCTTCCCCATATCTTACTTATTATCTTTTATCAGACACTAACATTGCCAATAGCAATACTACACAACAAGGATTTTAGTATGGCCTTCTGGCAAGTGAAGTAAGTGGAATCGAAGAATGTCTAAAGAATCAGAAGTCCATGCAAAAACTGTTTTATTAACTAAAAATCACAAAGCAACAAATGAAAACAAAACAAAGAAGCAAAAAGCAAAACAAAACTGAAATACCACAACTTCACACCAAGCCACTGACAAAAACTCCCCTACAGCCAATACGTCCCTGGCTCTATATAAGCTACTCCCCCTAGCCCCATCCTAACTGGACTAAAACACGACAGGGGATGTGAAGTGTCCCAGTCTGCTCTTCCCCTTCACCCACTGTCCTGGAATTATTCACTTTGCCAGTCAGCCACAACCACCTCAACAGCTCATCTCTCTCACCTGGACACTCATTTGTCATCAAGACAATATACAGTATATCCACTTCTGCAGCTCACTCATTGTGCTATTTTGTTTCTTTGCATTATGCACAACTTTTCAGGTCTCTTCCATGCTCTGCTCGATTGTTGCTGACATCTGCCTCTTGTCAAACCCCCGGTTACATCACAGCCTTCCATTCGTTGGGCACTTTAGCTTTTTGTGGCTGTTTGGAACTCTGATATGTCGACTGCCCTGCTTAAACTTGTAAACCTGAAGTTGCCCTGTCATTTCGTTGGTGAAGAAATGCTGGTTTTCTCACCTGCATTATTTCTGTGGAGAGGATTTTGGCCCCTGATCTGTCCCATTAAGCTTCCAGTGAAACTGAATGAGCTGAGCATAAGTATTTCCTATCAAACCCCATACTTTCCAGAACCTGTTGAGAAGATAACTCCCCTATTGCCCCAAACCCCAGTCCCCATTCCAAGAAGGAAGTAACATCACCTTGCTCTGCTGTTAAACACTGCCATTGAAATTACAATAACAGTCATAACCAACTCTCCATTTGTACAGTTTATTGTATTTGGGTCCTGTGTGTATCCTTTCACTATGGACTCAGATTCGGTTCCAGGGACTAGAACAGTGTGGGCTGACTACCTTCTCCCTTCACTAGAGACACTCCAAATATAACTGGACCATAATGAATTAATGACACCTGTGTTCATCTGCTATGACATTGTAAAAATGGCTGCAATGAAAAGGGACTATTTGGAACTTTCAGACAATAGCTCCATCAAAAAAAAATTATAAACCACTGTTGCTTACTCACAGGAGGCTTGTTGGGCCCTTGTAAATTCATAAAGAACACGGTATAGAACTGCTCCTTTAAAAAAGAGAACTTCCGTTATGAATATAAGTTGAATTGAAATATCCAAAACAATGCTTGCCTGAGGTTGCAGATGTTTGTTCCACAATTCCAACTTTCACCATCTAAGGACATGAAAGGAAAGGAGGAAATAGTTTAACCAACAACTGTAACAGCCACATGAACGCTACATATAAAACCTGCACTTACCCCAATGAAAGGGATGAATTTCTGACACGAGTCCTCATCGGGGCTATGAGGACGGAGCAGAGAGGATGCAGCAGAAAAAAGAAAAATCAGATGAGAAAAAAAATGTATCATTAAAAAGGAACAAAATTTTAGGAGTTTGTACAGATGAAAAAGCAAATGGAATCTACAAGGGCTAATTCTTGAGTTAAGTTCCAATCCATTCTGTAAAAACAGTGAGATTTACAATTAGAAACTAGTATATTTCACATCTGGAAGTACTGTGATGTATGCAGTCCAAATGCCAGCAAAATAAATGTAGCATGCTGAAAAACTTCCTCTCCAGGTAACATAAATTTGTGCAGGTGCCTGAGTATAGCGATAGAAGCATAGAGCAAAAGTTAAGCAATAAGCTGATCTGTTGCCTTTACCAAAGCCATTCGATCACTGCAGAGACAGACGACATACATCAGACAAGGCATTCAGGAAGCAGTAAACCTCTCAAGGGACCAGCTAAATTACTGATGAGAAGGAAGAGCAGCAACCTAAATCCAACACCTCTCCACTCTCTGTACTCTACTATGCTTACAAGCTGTCTATAGTATGAACTACTTCTCTGGGAGTAAACAGAAAACTAGCCTGAATGGAGTTCTACTGTAGCTGTCTAAATGTAAAGACGTTCGATGACGTGAAAGGTTGTTGCTCTTGCCTTGAAGAAACCTGCCAACGCCCCCCCAGGGAAGAAACAGAGAGACTATACAGGGAGGGAGAGAGAGAGAAAACATCTCATTTTTTCCTAACATAACACATGACTGCTGAAAGATGTGTCTAAGCAGCCACAGAGAGAGAGAGAGAGAGAGAGAGAGAGAGATCTGCCTGCTATCTAAGTGCATGATTTATGAGACAATTTATGACTTCTAACATGTTTGATCTATATATATTTAAATGTGTGAAGATATTGGTTAATAGATGCAAATGCATGTAAATCCATGTAAATGGACTAGACTACAAAACATGCACTTTCCACAGAAGGTCTAGCTCTGGGAAGAATTTCGCCCAAAAGGATTTGTTTCAGAATAATTATATTCATCAAAAAGTGTTTTTGTTTTCCCATTCAAGTACTCACAAATATGTGCCTTGAGCTCACCAAGTTGTTTTTTTCACCATTGCATCACTTTTTTTGTGACTCCAAAATGTAGAAAGAACCAGCCACTTATACTACACTTGAAGTTAATGGTGACTGACAACAACTACACTAACAAAAAAATGCAAATCTGCCTAAAAACATCCATTTACAATTTCCCAAGTGTGTTGTCTGGTTTAATCCACATCTTTATCCAGCTGTACACTCAGTAATCAACAAAATCTTCGAGTTGTGCTAGAAACAAACTGCAGTAACTACTGTATATCACATCCAACCAGCACTACTGGGATTGAGTGCAGAATAAAGCTGAACAAAGATGACGTTAAATTATACAGGACAATGCACATGAGAGTTGGTGAAAGCATGTTTTGGACAGTTTTGCAGTTAATAGTAGTTGGTGGCTATAGATATCTTTCTGTGCGCCATTATCAAAGAGATGCATTCTCATCTTAGGCAGAAACAGTCTCCACAGCATATTACCCTCTTAACATCAAAAAGATGGATGGAAAATGATCAATATCTGAAGCAGATCACATGCTTTCTCAAGAAACTGAGGGGGATTAAAAATCATTAAAAGGTGCAGATTGAGGTCTTAATGGTCCCAGAGGCACCTGGTTGTGAGTACTGGAAAGATAGAATATTTGTTGGAGGGTAAAGTAACACTTTAAGGAATCTAGCTGACTGTTTAGACCTGGCATTCACACATTTCTCGAACAATCTGATCACGAGTGGACAGCTCTAAATACTGGTATGAACACACAAGACACACTGATGACATAATGGGATCCAATAAATCCAGTCAAGCATTAATAATCAATACCAAAAAGTTACAATCTGAAATTTTAAAGTGAAGAAAGTACTGGTGATATTCACAACATAAATTCATTCATGTACCTGACTGCAATGCTATTAATTTCAGAAAAAGCGACAAGAACTATTTTTCCAGCCTAATGTGATCATGAGCCACAGCCATAGTTTAGTGATGCTGGACCTAGCAGTTTTGAAAAGGCATAATTAAAAGATTAAAAAGAAAAATGCATCAAAAATTGCTAATGAAATTTGCAGAGACACCAAGGGCAGCCTTGACCTGTCCCTGTCCTAGCCCTATCATTCAGATCACATTTAGAGGTGGTCTGGGATGTATTCTTTTAGCAGTGTGAACACAACTGTGTTCTGGGTCACACTGAAGGACCACCTCATTAACTGACATCAAAATGTTTCGAGTGAAAATAGTGATTTCAGTCAATATGTTGTTGTTGTTGTTGTTGTTGTTGTTGTCGTTAAGTGTGTTAAAAATCTTGGTTGATTTGAATCCCCAGGAATATGCCAAGGAAGAGACCAAGTTGAAAAAAGTATCACAGCACCATGCCTAATCCAGACATGTTATCTCATCAAATTTAAAATGCCAGTGATGGCATGAATAAAAACATTATATTACATAGATATTTCTTTTTATGTTGTTTGAATTCAATGAATTCATGCATGTAGCACTTGTAAGAAATAAGAAGTGTTGTGGGTAAATAAGTCAATAAAAAAACATTGCCAATGGAAATAAAGTACAATAGGTGTTTATTTAAAGATAGAGTGGAAAGTGAGATCAGATCCTTCATGGTCACTTGACATACATGAGGAGATGCATTTTAATGACTTGTGTGAACTAATTTGAGAGACTTGCCCACTTGTGATTGGATCACAGGACATGTAACAGGGCAAGGCTTAACTAGATCCAACCAAACATACCAGATTTACAGTATAATGTTACTAAGTCACAATAATTTTATTCATGGACAGATAACAGACAGACATGGATGGCTAAAAGCACATGGAGAAGCAACAGAAGGAAAGGTCCCAAAGGAGGGAGATGATTGGTCTCCTGCCACTTTATCAGCGCACCTCTCCGTAACTGAAGAGTGAAAACTGAAAACTACTTCTCTTTGTTGAGAAATTTCTTACAGAAATGCCACAAGTAAGCTTTCTTATGCATAATTAAACTACAAAATCCACATTTAGATGTCAGCATGAAGCCCTTGATTCTGCTGCACCAAATACTTATGTTTCCGTAATATGGAATTTTTTTGGCTACTGTTATTCATACGAGGAAAGCAAAACTTAATCAGATGTACTATTTTTGCTTTCTGGTGTTGATTAGGAAACTGGTTTTGACTGAGACAGAACTTCATTTGGAAAACAAAGGTTATATCTAGTGTGTGAGTGGGAATCAGACAGTTTGTGCGTCTGACTAGGAGTTCATGTCTGTAGTTCAGGAACATCATCCTAAACTGATGCCTGGACAGCAGCGTTAGCTCCTATCTGAGAGATTATTGGAGCAAACTTTTTAAGCAGCCGTTAAAGTAACAAGCACCAGCAGAAGCTGTAAAGGGTCAAGGGCAGGAAGGGCATGAATCACCAGGCTACATGAGAAACAAACTCAATTGACCACAATACCTTACGGCAAAATCAAAATGAAAGCTCTTTTTCCTTCAAAGAAAGAAAAGAAAAATACAATAAAAAGAACCTGTGTTATTCACGCGCACAGACACTGATGGACAGAGATGTTTAGAAGACATAAACATAAGTCACGCACACATAAACTCCACAAAATGAGTGAAACTTTTACTTGTATACTTTTTCAAAAGGGGATTGAGAATATGCATGAGAATTTCGTAACACATAGAATGGACTCGTCATGTCCTGGCTGATTCTATCTAATTAGCAATTCGTTCTTTTGCGCCCATTTACTATTTTGTCAGACTATGTTAACAAAGTATATAACAGCTACTATACAGTAAAACACTAAGGGTTCATGGATATTTCGCCAGGAATGTGTAATTTGCCTTTAAATGACTCAGTGTTGAACTTCCAGTGGACTGCTTCCCTGAATGAAATCAGTGAGAATGCAGGAAAAAAAAAAACCCTAGCCTCGTAATTTCAGTCTGAAGCTAATAGAGACCGAACAGCAAAAATGTCATTAACAAACTCTCAAAGGCATGGTCCAGTATAATCTACATCTTTATCCAGTCATATGGTCAGTAATCCACTTTAATTTGACCTCAAAACAAACTATGACACTATGGGTTCAGCACCACCATGAAATCAATTTGTGGTAGATGTCTTATGAGATCAGAACACCCAAGCACGAACCGTCAATTACCATCACCATGGGTTCCCTCTTCCAAAACCCAGAGGGATTAAATAATTATGAAAACATCAATATACTTGAAAAAAAAAGTTAAACTTGTGAAAAACCAAGGACCATATTTCAGGCATTAACCAAAAATCCCACTGATTTTGACACGGATGAACCAAACGTGAAATTATTTCTGAGTTTTAGGATTTATTTCAGTGGCACTATTGAAAAGCAAGTTGCACTTTTTGGGTGAAGTATTGTCCTTAGAATCTAAATTATAATGGTTTCCTGAATATTTAAATCCCCTTTTGAAAAACCTCTGAAAGAGCTGCATTAGAAGCATTAGTTAGACAAACCCAAAAGGGCAAATTAAATTCCTTTTCATGGTAGCTCACACAGACACAATTTAAGCCTGCAAATGTGCAACTGATAAGGAGTTTAAAGTATCTCTAATGTGTGTAAACAAGAAAATGGTACCTCTTCTGTTTGTATGTGAGCATGGCCTCTGCGATTGGAAGCTGGTGAGCTCCATTAGCACCCACCATGTACTGCGTGACCCTCGAAACAACATCTGGGTTCTCCTGAGCTGCAGGGGTCATAGTAAGTTATGTTACCATTTGCTGGGATGCCCAGGCAGTGCTGTGCATAAAGCCTTCTATATTCTCCTAAACCAAAGTGTGAACCTCCTCACCTCTCGTCCCAGTACTCCATAGAGTGTGCAGACTGCTTTTTGAGGGTCCCTTTCACATTAAACATATGTTTTTTCAGAGAACATCTTGTTTCCAAACCTACGACGTAAACCTTCTACATTGTTGTACACTAAAGAGCTCCATTACCTTAATGTCATGGATCTTACAAATATATTACGGAGGCAAAATTTATGGATCCCTGGAGTGGCCATAGAGAGAAAAAAAATGTGGACACAAAAAATAAAATAGACTTTGAGGCCATGCAACATTTATATTTTTTAGCATGTCATAAATAAAGTGAAGGAATAAGTTATATCTTGTCTCCTCTAAATATGTCTGTCACACTCTGTATGATCACACAAAAAAATCTCTCTATTGCTACTTCAGGTCTCCTTAAAAATCAATTTCATTCCAACTTTTATGAAATTTCAGTGTAAACCAGCAATCATACACCCACCGACAACAGGAGCCTCAGGTTTGTGAAACAGGTCCCTCCACGCAGCATCTTGGAACAGACTGTTGTAACGATAATCAATAGTGCCAAGATATTTGGAGACGGGATGTACACCTTCAGGCAATCAAAGAGAGGTATTAAAAATCAGTTGATAATCAACATTAAATGTGCAATCTGGAGCATTTTGACATCAATCAATCAGCTTCCTATGAACTCTGACATATTAATGAAATTGAAATAATCAGTTAAGATGAAGCAAAAAGGACACTCCCTCAGCCCCATCAAACTCAGAATCTTGTAAATACATGCAGCACAATCTATGGTCAGGCAACTGCATGTTCTGAAGCGGTACAGCAGCCAAATATTCTGTAGGAACCTGAGGTCCTGTGGTCAGGGTTTGTGGTTGTTCCTGTCTCTAGACAACAGGAGACTGTACATTTGAAGCTGAGAAACCAAAACTGGTGAACTCTAACTGGGCTTAGGGTCTAGAGACACTGTGGACAATGTGAAGAAAAAAAAAAGTTTAGACCCATGAGTTTGACGATTGTATCAATGCAATCAATGCATATACTGTATTTAATTCTCTGTCTTTTGTCAATTTTAAAACTGAATGTATGTACATCTGTAAATTACCCCTTTCACACTGAAACACGTGGGTGTTTTTGAACCCTCGTTTGCTCGGCATTAGGGCGCATTCAAGCTTCCAGCAGACGCGGGTCTGAGCTCCCGATGTGAGGGCTGCGTGCCAGGGCTTTTGTCTCTCATACGTCAACGCGCTAAAATGTCATCATTACACATAAAAGTGCGGCATGTCTCAAAAATGCGGTGATGTCCCCATATATCACCGTTCCCATAAATCACTGTGTCCCTTACGGTTCCAGAAATCTGCCGACGGATCTCCTCTTCACCGCGGATGATAAGCAGCTCGCGGACTACATAATCTTGCGCTGCCATGATCGATAAAAAGATGTGAAGATCACGAAACAAGTTGTTTCTAAACAGTCGCACCTGTGTAGTTCACGTTAGGGTTCCCTGTTGGTGGGAATTCCCAAGCATGGATTAATTAATGTAAGATCATTCACATGTAAATTGTTTGAAAAAAGGAGTGTAATAGAGTCTCGGGGACATCAACAGGAAGACTGATCTTATGGCAGAGGCCAAAACTTTATTGAGAGATGAGTGAGCAGCACTTGCAGCGCAGCCCAATTTTTTAATTTTGTAATTTTTTTCCGGAGCTTACACAATGACAGCATGACAGGCCGCACAGTGACAAAATCAGAATGCGACAGGAAGGTGGCGGGAAACCTGAGACAATGCAAGTTGCCTTTTTCACACTGCAAATGAGCCCAGCAGAGCCAAGGCAAGCTGCTGAACACCCGGGTCGCTTGGAGGGTCGGTGGAAGTCGACCCTTTCAGAGTGCCCAAACACCCATGTTCACCCGCGGGCATTGCATGCAGTGTGAAAGGGGATATATATATAGAGAGAGAGAGACAGAGAGAGACAGAGAGAGAGAGAGAGAGAGAGAGATACACAGTAGAGTAACAGGCTGCCCTGCCACAAACCCAGTGGGATGACGAGGAACCTCATGTAACCGAGCCAGTCAGGTGTCTTATGAGAGAGGTGGTCCACAAAAAGCCGCAGGACAGCACTAAGGTAGTGCTGTGCTCCAGCCACAGCGATTTTTATGGGAACAGGTGTCTGGGAGTTACAGTTACAACTATGAGAGGAAAACAGCACAGCATAATAAAACATTTACAGAAGTTATCACCACTTTCACTTGAGTCAAATTAAACCTCATATGGTAACAGACAGCTAAAGGCAGCATGTAAGAGAAGACTTGCAATCTCTGTATGCGGGAGACAATGGTGTTGAATGCTGCCTGGATATCGGCTGTGGTGCAGGTGCAGACCACAGGTAGATGGTGGTTTTGAAGCATGTCTGAAAGGTACTGAGAGGCAAACCTAAAATCAGGAACAGCTGACTTTCAATCATAAACAAGCTGTAATTTGGCAAATTATTTTGAATTCATCTTTTACTTTATTCGTAACAAACATTCTCATAACAATACCAATACATTTGGCTTTTACATAAAAAGGATTATTTATTTGCCTATTTATAAAAATGCTAAGTGAAAAGGCTATCATTCTTACCTGGCCCTGCCAGTCGGATGTGTTGATGAGAATGATGCTGTCAGGGAGTTGGTTATCAGATACAAGGATGTGGTTTAGTTGATCATATACTGTCTTTCTTGGAATCTATGAAGATAACAGAAGAAAATATTAGATTGACTTAGTACTGGGAAATCCTCAAATATTTCAGAATAAAGTCTTCCATTGGCAACAAAGGAATGTTTACTGGTAGTGTTTTTGGCCCTACAACTCCATCCTTCTACCTGTAGGTGGCAGCGTGTGTCCAGGGATCGCTCATTGTCCAGGCTGTTGGCCCTTTCATTTTGAGGCCTACTTGGCTGTCTCTCCTTCAAAGATGTGCTCCTGCCTCTCCTGCCAGCCAGCTTTGGTTCCTGCCTACAACACAGGAGAGAAGACATGGAGTATTAAAAGCAGATCAACATATTATGATCAGCATTAAGGACAAATACTGATTTCTCAGACATTTTTAAACTAAGATAAATAAGACGAAAAGAAGATTAAGTTGGGTGGCGCAGTGGCTAGCACTGTCGCCTCACAGCAAGAAGGTTTCGGGTTCGAACCCTGGCTTGAGTCTTTCTGAGTGGAGTTTGCATGTTTTCCCTGCACCAGTGTGTCTTCTTTCTGGGTGATCTGGCTTCCTCCCACAGTCCAAAGACATGCAAGAGGGGACTAGGCTGATTGAATACTCTAAATTGACTGTAGGCGTGGCTGCGAGTGTGAATGGTTGTCTGTCAATATGTGTTGGCCCTGCGATGGACTGGCGACCCATCCAGGGTGAACCCTGCCTCTTGCCCGAAGGCTGCTGGGATAGGCTCTCGCCCCCCCATGACACTTAACAGGATAAGCAGTAGACAATGGATGGATGGATGGACAAGTAAGTCATTTAAAAAAAATACATTTACTTGCTTACCATTTAGAACTTTCATCGAATGTTAATATTGTTTTTATCATGAAATCTAATGTCGGCGGCACGGTGGTGCAGTGGTCAGCACTGTCGCCTCACAGCAAGAAAGTTCCAGGTTCGAGTCCCGGCTTGGGCATGGGATCTTTCTGTGTGGAGTTTGCATGTTCTCCCTGTTCCTGTGTGGGTTCTCTCTGGTACTCTGGCTTCTTCCCACCATCCAAAGACATGCAATTGGGGACTAGGCTAACTGGATACTCTAAATTGACCGTAGGTGTGAATGTGAGTGTGAATGGTTGTTTGTCTCTATGTGTTGGCCCTGCGATGGACTAGCGACCTGTCCAGGGTGTACCCTGCCTCTTGCCCATAGCTACTGGGCTAGGCTCCAGCCCCCCGCGACCCGTGACAGGAATAAGTGGAAGAAAATCGATGGATGGATGGAAATCTAATGTCAGCAAATCCTGCAACATATATTTACCTGTTGGATGAAATGATTAGGGATTCTGTCTTGGTCATTTTGCCACTTGGTGGCAGTCTCTCAAAGAATGTGTCCATGTTATCCATCTCCAGCTCGGTAGTTGGAGTCACTGCCTCTGGCTGCTCCTGTGGAAAAACAAAAAGACAGAAGAAAAAGAACTATATATATTTCAGCCCTCATCCAAGTGTGTTTTGTTCCAGTATCCCATTTGTCATGCGCTCACGCTCTGATCTAGGCCAGTATTGCCTTAGCGGTCTTGCCAAAGGACCCTTTCTGGATACAACCCTTCCCATGGCTGGGATTTGAACCTCCCTCCATGTTCAACTATGTTGCCTTAGCCACTGCACTATCCAGCTACTATATATATATATTTAATTGAAACTACCATTTTCATATATATATATACATATATATATACATATATATATACGTATATACATATATATACGTATATACGTATATATGTATATACATATATATACATATATACACATATACATATATGTATACACACACACACACACATATATATATAATATATATGTATGTATGTATGTATATATATATATATGTATATATATATATATGTATATATATATATATATATATATATATATATATATATATATATATATATGTGTGTGTATGTATATATATATTTCACAACCCCAGAATTATCTCAAAAGAATATAAAATTCGATGTGGACTACTGAATATCAGATCTCTGGTGCCAAAAACTGAATTAGTAAATGAAATAATATCCGACAATTGTATTGACCTGCTCTTTCTCACTGAAACCTGGCTGCATGATGATTAGTATGTTAGTCTAAATGAATCCATCCCTCCCAGTCCTTTCACGCTCATATTCCTTGAGACTCAAGGAAAGTCGAGGAGGTGGAGTTGCTGCCATTTTTGACAGAAATTTTGTAATAAATCCCAAACCCAAAGTAAGTTTCTCAGTTTCAGTTTGTCTCATCCAGCCTGGAAAACTCTACAGCCACTCTTATTTATTATTGTGTACCACCTTCCTGGTCCTTACTCTGAATTTTAATCTGAATTCTGAGAGTTTATATCCAGTTTAGTTCTAAAAACAGATAAAGTCATTGTTGAAGGTGATTCATGTGGGTGTTGATAACGACAGTCTGAGTGCTGCATTTATATTTCTTCTAGACACCATTGGTTTCCATCAGTCTGTATATGAACCCACTCGCATACCTCGTTCTAACATATGGAATTGAAGCTGAACATCTAGTTGTATTTCCATAGAGCACACTTTTATCTGACCATCAATTAATCACTTTCAAATTTGAACTAATTGACTACACTCCACAAAGGAAACGGTAGCAAGACAGCCTTAAAAGTTATAAGAATACCCCTCGTAAAATTAGAGCAGCCTACTACTTGTTACTTATCGAGGAGCACAAGAACAACCCCAGGTTCCTCTTCAGTACTGTAGCCAGACTGACAGAGAGCCACATCTCTATTGAACCAAGTATTCCTGTTTCCCTGGGTAGCAATGATTTCATGGACATAGCAACAAACCAAAGAAGGTACAGTGAGGTTGTATTAGCTCAAATCAGTGTTTGTGGATTACTGAGAAAAAAGAAAATGTGTATTATTCGGGATGATGCACTTGTGTTTGTATACATCTTGAGTTTGTTAACAGCCAGCATCAAAATTAGCTTCAAGCTAAATAAATGTAATATACAGCTGTGAAAAAAATGTCTTTGTGAGCTCAAGACACCCATTTTTGAATACTTCAAAAGCAAAATACACTCTTTGGGCAAATTATTACTTTAAGTGCAGACCGCTTTTTATTTGTCAAGTCAGCAATCCAAACGTTATCACCCCTTACTGGAAACATCTTGACTGCCCAGGTATCTGTTTTAGCACCTTTATTATGGCTATTCTGTCAGGGTGTTAAGGCTTAAACAGCTGTGGGGCTTGAAACATACAAAATTAGATATAAAAGTATATCCAGGAGCATAACAATTATGCTAACTTTTTCCAAGTTCCACAGACATAAGTTTCCATATAAAATACCAAATTACTTATCCATAATTATCTACAAATAAATAATAATTAATAATTTCACAAATTTAAAACCAGTCATATATCTTCATACTCACATAGGAGACATTATCGGAAACATTGTCATCCTGAAACTTAGCCCCACCACACTTGTTTTTTTCTGGGTCAATCTGGAATGAGACAACAACAGCAATGACAAACATTTGATGGTAAACTGTTACTTAACAAATAGTTGTTTTAGACTTGTGATGGCCTGCAGCTTCAACCAAAGTTGTGCAGCTGGGGGTCACTTCCACATTTGAACCTGCAGACTTTCTTTTCAGTGTGAACTCTTTATCAGCGATCAGTACAGCACTGCAGTTATACTGGTCAGCATCCAGCTTTATTAATGGCCAAGTTAGTTTAAATACAGATCTTCACATATCTGAAGCACAGAAGACTGGAAGCACAAACATAGAAATCTGCTGAACCTATTTGAAATAAAGTTTCAGGTTCAATTAAAGCTGCAAGCAGTGTTGAATGAGCCTTCGCACTCT